>NW_028301625.1:14848484-15151515 GCF_987345545.1 Pholcus phalangioides | reverse complement strand
CTCTTGTACAAAATTGTATATAATCGACAATATTTGTTTTTTCAATGTTGAACAGACTGGAGAGTCGAAACGAATCAAATATTTTGGATTATTCTTAGCACACACATAGTATACTATAAAAATGCTGAAAATCCCGTCTATACGAACGCGCAAATCGCGGGGTTTTTTTTCGGTACAATAGTGTGGATCTTTGAGAGGAAAAGAAAAAGATGTTAGCAGATGCTTTTGACATGAAGCGGACAGTTTTGGGCAGTTCATTCTAGTTGTTTGAAGCCTTTCACAAAAGTCGTCTACAAACCTTTTAGTTGAAGCTCGCCTCTTTGCAAATCTCGGACATATATCTATACATTTATTCAAGTTTTCTGTGGTCGTAAGAAAAAACTTTTGTGGGTGAAACTCGGAGTTTTTTACTCTTCATACGTTTTTTTTAATGCTTTTGAGCAACAACTATAGCCTTAAAATGTTTTCGGCAATTCTGTGAAATACTTCGTTTAAGCATGCCTTGATATTTCACACATTGTGAAATTAAGTTTGATATTGTGATATTGACGTTTCGTGATTTATAGTAAAATAAATAAATGAATAAATTTCTGAATATATACTCAGTCCTTAAACCCTTTATTTAACAGTGTTGCTCTCAAGCAACATGAGTTTCTTATATTTTTCAAATAAAGGCAGGGCCGTAAGTAGGATTTTCGCCTCCAGGGGGAAAAATGATTCAGCCGCCCGGGGCAGTTGCCCCCCTTCTAGTTACGGCCCTGATAAAGACATTGTATATATTGAGTTCGTTTCGGCATTGATGCTTCTAGGCAACATTTTTACTTGTGAGCTGTTCATGAAATTTCCATTAATTACCAATAGAATGGCTCAAAAGTACACGTCACCTGTTTCTTAACAAGCCAAGCAAGAACGATTTTTGACCCTTGCATTTTTGGAGGAAAATACCATGTGTAGAGGGAACATATTGCTGTACATTATTCTACAATGATAGAAAAGTGAAATTTCACAAACAATAAATTGCATTTCTATATTTTGAATCATAAAAATACAGTGTGTTCTCTGAAGTGCAACATTTTATATTTTTGTAAATATTGACAATAATTTTTTTTTTGTCATGTTATACCATTCAAGGTACCTCTCCATTTTTGCCTAATATAACTCCTCAAAGTTTTTCTCCCCTGGATATTTCAATGCTTGTCAATTAAAGGGTTAAAATTTGAAATTCGAGTCAACTATATTTTTATTCGCACGCATTGTTATGACATTTACAATGCGTGATGTTAAAAGTTAGACGTGTCATTTTGATCTTTCATCATCATTTATTTCATCGTGAAATCAAGTTTAATATTGTGATATTGACGTTTTGTGACGCATGATAAAACAAATGAATAAATTTCTGAATACTCAATTCTTTAAAAATTGAAATTCGAGTCAACTACCGTATTTTTACTTACACGCATTGTTAAGACATTTACGTGATTAATTACTTTTATGAGAAATTCGATTGTTTTACGGAAAGAGTTTTTTTTGTTTTTTTTTTTGTTTACCCGTCTCTGTATGTTCATTTGATTTTCTAAACAAAGCTTGGAACTGACATTCACTGTATATTATTCAATGATTTTTTGTTCTTGTTTCTTTTCTTTTTAATTTTAACTAAATTTAATACTCGAGTCAATGAAATATCTTTTTTTGGTTATTACCTGATCGTGATGTCCTAACTTGGTGAAGACCACATTTATTTTTGAGATATAATCGATTATATTAATACAGGTAGTTTACCAAAAGAAGCGAAAAAGAGATCCACAGATATGAGCAATCTTCTTGCTGCGGTAGAAATTACCGAAGCAAAGCATCCATCATCCATAATCAGATGTCACAGACACGAGCGATTAGTAATCCAGCAGAAATGCATCCACCGATAACACGCATTGGATACCGACCGAGAGAGAAAACTTTTCAAATATTTCCCTCCTCTCCACGTAACAAAAAATAAATAAACACAATGAAATGAAAACAGCATTAAAATGGTATTTTAAACGTCATTCCGATCAGTTTAACAAATGAAGACACGATGATGCTCGAAATTGTTTTAAAAACGTATAAAAATTAAATATTCAAAATATTTCGAAGCTCTAAAAAAAAAAAATTCCCGCGTTTTACTCGTTAAAATAGGAGAGTATGCTTGTGTGAGTAAATCATAATCAAAATTAATTTCAAGTGCCCGTTTTTATGGGGATTTCGCCATCATCGGAAATGATCGTGCAAGTTTACGATGATTGCAGTTTCCTCGGGAATATTACGGATTATAATTCAGATTGAATGACTAGAGGTCTTTATCTTTGAACTTGTTTGCAAGCATTGATATTTATGTCTTAAATTTAAGTCTTAACACTATTTAAGGTATAAAAAAAGAATATTAACAAGAAAGTACATAATTTACGCAAGGAAGGTAAGGGAAACTGCCCATATGCCATCTCCACTAAGCAAAATCGTTAATTCCGAAAATCTGTGTGGAGTTAAAAACTATTTGAAAAATAATTTAAGTAAATCAATTTTCCATGCCTAATATTGCTGCTAGTCTGATTGTAGTGAATTTTTTTTAACCAAAAATAAATAAAAATAATCAAAACAACGCAAATTTTGGGATTTTCATCAAAGGTGTCCTAATTCCGTTCGTCCCCTTTTCGATTATTATCTGCACATTTATTTTAGTTGCTTATATTTATTAGTTATATTATATGTAATAATGAGTAAATATATATTAAGTATATATATATATATATATGTTCTTTTTTGAATGAACAAAAGTGAGCAACATTAGGGCTTTTTTTTCATTTAAAAAGCTATTTTTTTCATTCTCTATCTTCATATCTCTAGATTTATCACACCACAATTTTTGTTCCGACTATATGTATATATAATTAGTTATAGTGTTATATTGCTTATATTTATTATTTTATTATACTTATATATAATTTAGCCTTTTTTTAATGAATAAGACATAGAAGTGTGTTAAACACAGTATAAAAAAGTCGGCAAGTGATCATACATCAATCAAAATGAATCTAAGTAGTCAGGAAAGAGATATCACAAGAATATACATGATGAGTTTCCCTCTGATACTCAGAGGGGACGGATTTAGGAATTCAGCTATAGCAAAAATTGTGACTGCTCCTGACTAAACGATTATAGCTACACGACCATGACGACTATGCACCGCAATATTCAAGTAATAACTTTAATATATTATAATTATCAATCGCTAACTGATGAAAAACTTTCCGTAAGGCGTTAATATAACTGTTGAATGTTGATTTCGCACTGTAACAAGTTATAACAAAAGCAATTTTTGAAAAATCAAAAAGTAAATGAAGAAAGCAAAGCAACTGCGTCACTGCAAGTAGTCAACTGGATGGTTCTGAAGAGTTTCCTGGCACATTGGCAAGATAGAAGCTCTGTACATGCAGAAGGGGACGGATTTCGGGCACTTCTTAAATGGTACTCTTCAGACGTTATTTTGATCAGTTTAACAAATGAAGACACGATGATATGCACGAAATTGTTTTAAAAACGTATAAAAATTACATATTCAAAATGTTTCGAAGCTCTAAAAATTGCCGTGTTTCACTCGTTAAAATAGGAGAGTATGCTTGTGTGAGTAAATCATAATCAAAATTAATTTCAAGTGCCCGTTTTTATGAGGATTTCGCCATCATCGGAAATGATCGAGCAAGTTTACGGTAATCGCAGTTTCCTCGGGAATATCGCGGATTATAATTCAGATTGAATGACTAGAGGTCTTTATCTTTAGGCTTCTTTGCAAGCATTGATATTTATGTCCTAAATTTAAGTCTTTTAACACTATTAATGTCAAAAATAGAATACTAACAAGGAAGTGAATAATTTACGAAAGGAAAGTAAATGATTCTATTAGTAATTCTGACATATATATGTGACGAAACTGCACAACATGCAGATTACAAAATATTACCATGCAGAGGCGCATTCATGGGCGGAGATACGGGGGGAGATACAGCGTCAAAGGTGGAGTCGACTGATCTAATGTATATATGAATTGACATCATCATCATCGTGCCCCCCAGCAATAATGAACGTGCCCCCCCCCCGACTTCCAAGTCTATTTCCGCCTATGGGCGCATTTATAGTTTTGCCGCCTGTGAGCTACACGAATTTTGCCACACTTCTCCCATTTTTAGTCTAATTTTCTTGGCTACACTTTCCTCGAATTCGCCACTCTTTGCCATAACCCCCTTGCCCCCCCCCCCTGCAGGTAGTACACCTGGTCTCCAAGTCATTCTTTTAATCATTCACATGCTTGCACACTATTTTGGTCACTCACATAGTTGTCCACTGTTTTGGTCGCACGTGTTTGCGCACTGTTTTGGTAACTGACATACTTACATACGCTCTAGGTCACTGTTTTAGTCGCTCACTGACATGGTTCCTTCCAGGTCTGTAACTAGGCTGGGGAAACCGGGGCACTGATCCGGAGCCTCATAAAAAAATGTACACTTGTTTTGTATGGCAATAACTTTTTCAAGGGCCTCAAGAAAAAGTCTTGCCCCGGGGCCCCGAGAAAGCACGCTACGGCCCTGATTCTTTGTTCTATAAGTCACCCATTTGATCATTTAGACGTTTACACAGGCTCTAGGTCACCTTTCCAGTGACCAATTGACATGATTCCTTGCTTTATAGGTCACTCATTTGATGTTTTACACGTTTACCCATTCTTTTGATCACTCACATACTTGCACACGCTCTAGGTCACTTTTTTGAGAGTCTGTTAGAAAGAAGCTGTATTTAAAGCATTCAGTAAAAGGAAAAGCCGCGTAGATGATCGAGTGATCATAGTGACAGACTCGCATCGCGAGGTCCCGGTTCGAACCCCACCGGCGCCACAGTGGTGGTCGGCTGAAGATGGTTTACTGTGGTTCCCAAGTTCGAGACGCAAATGCAAGCCGATCTCCCCGTTAAAAAGTCTCGCCACAGAGAGGCCTACAAACAGTACAAATATTCAATCATTACACTTCGCTCACTTCACTTCTGAAATATAGATGGCACAGCACTTAAAAATCAGACATAACACTCGATACGCACTCACACTTCCACTTCTGGCACAACTCACTAGGTAGTAAATTGCCTGTGGCAATAGACCTGAGTTGTATTAGGTTCGAAAGAGAAGAAAGAAAGTAGAAGCAAAAATAGGTGTTATCACTCTCGAAACTGGTAGTGATTTTTTAACACATTTTGAGCATTTTGTAAATTTAAAACATACCTCTGCGACGAACGGTTGATGAGATTAAAGCTAAATTAGGACTTACAGAACACCCTGTATATTAACGGACATTCTCCGTTAGAGGACAAAACTTGACATATGTATACAGGGGAGTAAGGAAATCCCTTAGGCCACATTTTACTGGCGAACCATTGATCCTAGAGAGAGGCGTACTTCAAATTAGAAAAATTATCCAAATAACGTGTGGTACTCAGGTATGACATTCATGTTGTAAGGGGTTGTATAGTTATTTCACGTTTCAAGTGCAATATTCGCGATATTTCAACTCAACCATTGGGAAAGAACAGCATTAAATGATGCAAAGAAGCGTTGTGTGTGCGTCCATTATTTTTTTCTACTTTCCAAATTTTTCTCGAAAATTTTTGAGCTCAAATATCTCAGTGAATATTGCATTTAGAAACATGGAATTTTTTTTTTCTGGCCTCAGAAGAGACGGCAACAACTTTTTAATTGGATTTTTGAGCACAGGGTGTCCGTATACAAAGTTTTTGTATTTTAATCACAACCCTTAGGAATATGAATGTCTTATATTTGAGGTTTACACGTTATTTGGATACTTTTTATAATTGGACGTATGCCTCTAGGACATACATGCTCAACCTATAGCCCGGGGAAAAATTTGGCCCTCTGAGGCACCTGATGTGGCCCGTGACCTCAAACCTAATTTTGGAAAATGAACTAAGCGGCATATTTCCAGATCACTTGAGTGACCCTTACATATTCACAGATCACTTGGATGAACCGTAATATATTTCCAGATCACTTAAGTGGCCCGTAGCATTTTTTGGTTGCAGTATATCCCCAGATCACTTTAATGATCCACAATACAGTGTCAGGTCACTTTAATGTCTCGCGGTCTATTCCCAGATAATTTACTTGAGCCGCGGCATATTTAAAGATAAGCGTGGCACATTTGCAGGTCACTCAAGCGGCCGCGGCAGATTTTCAGATCACTTGTGTGATCCGCGGTGCAGTTCCACATCACTCAAGTGTCCCGTGGCACTCTCCCAGAAAACTTAATTGACCCGCGGCATATTTACGTATCGCTATACAGCACAGTTCCAGAGCACTTGCGATCTACGGGTTAGTTCTAGATCACTCAAACATCCATGACATATTTTCAGGTCACTTATGTGATCCGTGGAGTAACATAGTTTCAAATCACCGCCGTGGCCCGCGACACTTTTCCAAACCAACAAAGTGGCCCCGCACTCTCTAAAAGGTTGAGCACCCTTTCTCTAAGATCAACGGTTCGCCATTAAAATGTAGCCCAGGGATTTTTCCTTGCCACTCTGTAAATGGAATTAATTACTGATATTGTATGGAATCGCCATGGACGGAGATACGGGTGGGGGGGGGGGGCATTGCCCCCCAGCGTCAAAGGTGAAGTCGGCTGATCTAATGTATATATGCATATATGAATTGACATCATCATCATCGTGCCCCCCAGCAATAATGAACGTGCCCCCCCCCTAAGTTAAGCTCTCTCTTATTGTTCTGTCACTTTTAACCCCCTACGAAGAAACACCAGTTGCCTAACTTCGGAAACTTAACGCATGCGCCCATCCGGGCACGGCCCGATACGGGGGGGGGGGGGCTACCGCCCATGCCCGGGGGTCTCAAGAGAAGAGGGGCCTCACAAAAATTAGATCCGGTTGAAATTTTCTAGGATTTACCAGGTAGGGCCACCGAAAAACCACTTGGCCCGGGGCCCCATGATACTCTTAAGACGGCTCTGCTTGGCTCGGGGGCCTATGATGCTCTTCAGACGGTCCTGTTCCTGGCTACGGTGCTGTCGTATATTTAAGCAAACAGAGGTTGGAAAGCCTTTCTGTAATAATTTCTTGTCTTTCTTGCCTGATTTTATCCAAGACAAAGGCAATTTCACAGAATTTGCATTCATAAACACATTTTTCAAGGAATATTTTTGAAATGAGGTTAATGCACTGAATATAATGTGCAAAAAATCACTTTTTTACTGTAAGTACGCGTAGAAAAATCGTAAAAATATTGCATAAAATGCCTGCGATTCCATTAAAAACTATTTCTGATATGTTCCGCCATCTATTGAGCGAAATGCACACTACTATATATATATTTATAAAAAAAAAAAGATTCTCATTTCTGTCGTTTCTCATTTTATTTATTTATCCTCTTGAATTCCCAACGAATGCTTAAGAATTAAATGAATATAGAAAGTGCCCCCCGGGCGAAGTGATGTTCTTGGGACCCCTACCCGGAAATCCGGCGCTAGGGTCCTGCAAATAAAAAAATCTGTCTACCGATTTCCATACTTTCGAAAATTGTAGTTCCGAACCTCATTATTACTCGGTCCTTCATGCACTTCAGCCCTCTCCCGGACAGGGCCATCTAACATTACAACTTGGGCCCCCAGGCTAAGTGATGGAGACCCTTGCCTAGCTAGAAGTACCTGTCTAGCAATTTCTATGCTCATAGGCGGAGATAGACTTGGAAGTCTGGGGGTCACGGTCATTATTGCTGAGGGGGGGGGGGGGGCACGATGATTATGATGTCAATCAAGAGCGTAGCCAGAGGGGGGGGACTTGGGGGTCTGGTTCCCCCCCCCCCGAACGAAATTTCTGGCTAGGCCCCTGATGTCAATTCATATATACATTAGATCAGTCGACTCCACCTTCGACGCTGGGAGCGCCCCCCCCCCCCCCACTTCGCCTTATCTCCACTCATGTCTATGCTGAACCAATAGAATGTTTTCTCGGAGTTCGGGGCAGACTTTTCCTTGAGAGAGCCCTCCCCACCTGAAAAGGGTCAGAAAATGTCAGTCAAACAGTCCTTGCTCAGAAAAAAAAGGGTTTGTCCCCCCCCCCCCTTTAATTTTGATTATTATTTTAAACAACAAACTGTCAGAATTTCTAAGAAATACGCAAAATAGGTTTATACTTTTTTGTGTGGAGCCCCCATTTGGCACGGGGCCCCGGTCGCTCCAGCCTAGTTACAAGCCCGTGCTCAACCTACTCTCAAAAGTCATAGCACAAAATCTCATTATGACGTGGCAAGGTCGTTTGATCATTTTTGTCGCACCACGGTCATTTTCAGCACAAGAGGGATAATTAGACCGGGACCTACAATTTATATTGCCCATTCCGAGAACGGCAGCATTTTTTTTAATACTCTCCGTGAGACTGGTGCGTTAACCCTTCGATGTGGGACTCCCTGCGGTAGCAATCTTTTAACGTGGCGTGAGGCCTCACAACATAGAATGTTTTGCCATATTATAAAACAAGGTTGGCAAGATTAATTTTTTTCAAATTAAGGGCAGTAAGAGCGGCATTGAAAACTGCATTTTTTTAGTAAATTTACAGTATAAATATTGGTGGGAAAAAGAAGTTGTTTAAATAAGGTTCTCATGATAGAGCCCTGTCCTGTTGTGGGTCTATGCAGACGACTATTGCTGTCTTAGATGAATTTTCCAGCTTGTGAATGTGTTATATATGTGCAATAAGAACATCGCGACTGGTTATTATTCTTGGATTCACACAGATTAAAACAGACAATTCATGAGTTCAAAATCGGTCTAGTACTGGTCATAGTCTTCTCCGATCCGGAGGAATTACGTCCACTCATGGATGAGAGATGGCGCCAAAACGTGCATAGAAACATATGGCATTCGCAATAAGATCGCCATAACTTTTAGCGCACCAACCTCTCGGTAAAACGCATTGAAATGAAGCAGTTCGAAGTTAGTTATAAATTTTAGGTAGCGTTGTACGCATAAAATGGCCAGAGTGTGACAAAAATGAAGTACTTTATTCATAGGTGGTTGTAGACGTGAAATGCTCGGGGGAGGGGGGGGCATGATGATGATGATGATGATGGCAATTCATATTTTATATGCATATATATACCCATACCGGCTCCGTCATTGGCACTTGGGGGGGGGGGTGGCAGGATAATACCCCTCGTAGTACTCCGCCGTATCTCCGCCCATGATTTCATTCATCCTTCGAATCGTACTGACCTGTAAATACGCATTGTGTATCATCTTATTGTTGTGATCGTCACAAATTTTATTAAACATTTAAAAATAATTTTTATAAGTTTTTAAAAAATAATTTTTATAAGTTTTTAAAAAATAATTTTTATAAGTTTTTAAAAAATAATTTTTATAAGTTTTTAAAAAATAATTTTTATAAGTTTTTAAAAAATAAGTTTTATAAAAGAACTTTTCTAAAATTTTTATAGTGTAATCCCGGCCTGAGATATGATTCGGATTCTATTCTTTATGAGGTGCAGCAGGGTCAGACCATGGGCGGAGATACGGGCGGGCGTAGGGGGGCATTGCCCCCCCCCCTAGCATCAAAGGTGAAGTCGACTGATCTAATGTATATATGTATAGCTGAATCAACATCATCATCATCTTGCCCCCCCCCCTTCGCCAGACTTTCAAGTCTATCTCCGCCTATGGGTCAGACTTGGACTTGGGAAGCCCCTAGGTAAAGCTAGGGCCCAGATCACACTCGTGTTCAGCCTGGCCCAAAAGTCATTCGCAAATATTCGCTTCCAATGTTTGCCTTCCTCTGCTGCGATGAAACAGCAGCGGCATAGGCTGACTGCACACTGACTTAGCTTTGCGCAATGTTCCCTGGCGAATATTTGCTTCCAGAACACTCTTCGTGTTGTGACAGTTGGCATTCTTCGACCAATATGTAGCCAGGCGGATTGGAAGATTGGGAAGAAAGGCGGCTTCTTTGACTTGGGAAGGTCCTGGTGAATATCTTCGATCAGCCAATTCAATACGTTCCAGCCTCCAACATTCGACTATCATTGCCAACGGTAGAACGGCCACAAGCTTAAAAAATAAACGCTTTTTTTAAGCTTGTGGGGTAACATTAGAAGTCTCCCACGGCAATGGTCAAAAAAGTTTTGTTAATATTCTTCAAATATTCTCCGATTATTCTTCAAATTTGAGTCCCCAAATATTTTGGGACCACTGAGAGAATGCCCTCTTCGATCATGCAGAAAGCAAGCGTAGAATACAAGATTCAGAGTAGTCCTTAGTGGGTGTACCGCAGGTGCGGCTGCAGCAAGCCCAGTCTAATTTGCATCTGCACTCACGGAATGAAAATGAAAAACAATATTTTTTGTGATAATGAAACAAAGTTGAGACAACGCATAAAAGTTTCTCCTGTGAAAGTTGTCTGTCAGCAGATAGGAAATGAAAAACTGTATGTCAACGTCTTATTCCACGGGCCTAAGATGTATAGCCGCTGTGGTGGTCGAGTGGTTATAGTGCCGGACTCGTGATGCGAGGATCCGGGTTCGAACCCCACAGTGGTGGTCGGCTGAAGTTGGTTTTCTGTGGTTCCCAACTTCAAGGCGCAAATGCGAGCCGATCTCCCCGTTAAAAAGTCTCGCCACAGAGAGCAACAGTCCTACAACGGTAAATCATTCAACCATAACACTTCACTCATAGTTAGTAAAACTGGGGGCAGATGACAGCACTACATATAACAAGCATTACACAATAACAAACTATACGTCAGGTTGCACTACACGTACACGCACATTCCCGCATTTACCGATTCGTTGGGGGGTTCCGCGGGGGGGGGGTGCATGTGTGGTGTAGCAGTAGTAGGTAGGGGCTCGGGGATCCATGATGTTCTTAAGTCAGCCACCTCGCTGGGCAATTTGCCTGTTGTGGCGTTGTATTTGTATTTGTATTGTATTTGTATAGGGCATTTTTTCTCAACCCCGGGTAGTAATAAGAATACGTGAAATTTTTTGCGTAGAACGTACGTTTGTTCTTGAAAGCCAGCAATAAGACGTGTGTCAAACGTGACTTCACGCAAGATAAAAATGGAACGAAACATATTTTCAGCACGTGAACCATGCATTCACGGAGTCACTAACCGATTCATTCCGATGTGTGTATATCAATAAGAAATAAAACCAATCTTTGACAAATAATTTCGATTCGTGAATTGATTTTTCAATAAAATGAATCATTTATACTCAGCTTTAGAAAGATTAAGACCGACAGTGTATTTATTAATAAATACAGTGATATTTCGGCTAACGAACGACATGGTTTACGAATCTTTCAACTAACGAAGATTTTTTTCGATAGTTTTCCTATCTCGGCTAACGAACATTTCGTTGATATGGATGCACGCGCTAACATAAAACAGCCATATCGAGAGCTGAGTTTTAGCCCTAATTATCATCAGAATTACTGTCACTCGAGTGAGATTTACTACTGTCTAGCTCGGAATATTTTTCCAGATGTACCTCCTCTTCTCTTTCGAAAGGTTTTTGAACCATTTCATGTAAAAATGAAAGATTCAGCTAATAGAAAATTGATTTTAAAAAAATGGAGCCTATGTTTTCAGAGCACGCGTTCTTTCAGTTCTAGCATCAAACTGAACAGTCTGGACCAAAAGGCTATGGTCTGAACATTCTAGAATCTTATCTTTTCCATCTGCATGTATCAGACACAAAATTATGCTGACAGAATCACAAATGGATAGGGACACCTACCAACTTGACTGGGTTGTGTCAACACCAGTTTTAGTAGACTAAAGCTGGTGTTCGTTGTATACGTAGTATAAAATACAAAGATCTTCAGTACCTCATCTCTTCCTGTAAATTCTGTTTTATCCAATCTTGAAGTTTTGTTTTATATAATTTTTACAGTGCTTCTTTGTGTTTTAAACACTTTATCTTTAAATTTTGGGCTATTTCTGGAACGAATTAAACGATTTTCCATAGAAACCTATGTGAAATAACATTTCGGGAAATGAAAGTGATTCCAAAATGAATTATCTTCGTTAGCAGAGGTGTCAATTTACAGAAAACAATCACATCATTGTTGTATTTCAAATGTGATAAGTTATGTGAGTTATATTATTACATCAGAGCCACTCTTAGGGGGTATACGACTTGTGCGAAAGCACCGGGTCCCATACTCGTAGAAATAGGAATCTAAATGATTTCTATTTCACGGTATAAACGATCATGATTATTTGATCTTCCATTGTGAAAATGTTCATAAAAATCGGCGAGCATTATGCAGTATATTCCTACCACGACAAGCGCAGATCCAGAAGAGGGCCTGTTGTTCCTTCCCATAGAAATCCTTAAAATATAAAAAATGTATCTGTCCCATAAAATACGGAACGTTGATGACCATTTAGTAAAGTTCCTCCCACTCAGACATATCACTCTTGACATGCGCCTGTACCCCGAAGAGGGGCCCTTCCTTGATTATTTCCATACCGGGCCCCACTCCCATCCTTTACTGCAGCTTTTCAGCAGCTCTCAAAAAATTACACCGACAAGGAATCAATTTCTTCTAGACAAAAGTATTGTACTTTTTAGCCGAATTTTATATTGAAATGACACTAAAGATGTATTTCATAAAATACCAAAAAAAAATGAGAAAAGATGTTGGTATTATGGGTTTTCTTTCTATCAAAATGTAACATTTGTCACGCACATTTAAATACAGTCAAATTTCGTTAAGTGGAATATGCAGCTGCCAATAAAAAACCTCGAGTTATCGTTAGTTCGACTTACCGGAAATTCCGATTTCAGAGTGGATCAAATTCTGTTGCAAAATGCCAAAATATATTGCTAAATGCTAAATTATGTTGTTGAATGCTCCAAAATTCTATTGCTGAATACCAAAATTCAATTGTTGAAAGCTTAATTCTATTGCGAATCTATTGCTAAATGGTAAATTCCGTTGCTATTCTGTTGCTAAATGCTATTTTGTAAATTTCTGTCATTCTCGAAAACTTCGAGTTAAAGGAAAATTTTAACACTAAAATGCGGAAAAAGTTCTGGGGCTGAGTGAAAACTTCGACTTAAATAGATATTCGAGTTATCGGAGTTAGACTTATCGTGAATTGACTGTATATACTAGACAATACAGGGGGTAAACTGATGCCTCTCTCGATATAACGATAATCCTTCAAAAACGGTATTTTTTCTTGCTTCGCATTGTTATATCAAGATTTTTCTGTATATATTAAATTATTCGTTTTCTCTCCCGATAACTAAACAATAGATAAATTATTATTCTCAATCTTATCAATACTCCAGATTATATTTTAGGATTTATCTTATCTTTTTTTTATTTATCTTTTATGTGCAAAAGTGTTTTCGAACAAATTATAAAACAACCACAATGATTTAAGTCTAAATTTGAGAACGAAAACCCAAAAGACTTCTTCATCTTGTTGGTCACAGAACTTTCAGAAATTCAAACCAATTTCCTTTCAGACATTTCCATAATAAATATACAAGAAATACACGCGTTTCATTGAAACGTTAATAAAATTGAACATTTCTTTTCTTATATTCCCGAAAGGAAAGGAACCGAGAAATTTTCTCCAGTTGTTATATTGCCGTATTTCGATCAAGAAAACTTTCTAGAAATTACCTCGAACAAAAGCTTTCCTAATCTCATCATATACACAACAAAGCGAAATAGCGAAAACTTCACAATGTATCTTAAAACTCGTCGAGACGTTGCGGTAATTTACAGATACGGTGTATTTCTTATTCGAGTAGCGTTATTGCGAATGATATTTATTCGAAAATCCCGTTGCAACACTCGGCAAAAGCAACTGTTGATTTCTATATCATCGGGGGAAATGAATAAAAAGAAATGAGTGTCACATTAATCCTCGGGTCTCCTTTTCTGGAATTCTGCTCTTAAAGCTTTTACCGTTGATCGTTCCAGGGACAAACGAAACCACAAAAAGCAAAGCAAGAAAAAACATTCCTCGCATATAATAGCCGAAGAAAACTAAGCGCTAAGGGGGAAGAGCAATTGCTACCGGGCCAATGAATGCTTTCCGCGTCTGATTTTCACGTTGGCTAATGCTAATAGTTAGTGGCAAGTTACCCTACCTATCGCCATTACTAGTTAGTATCACGATGGTGGTCGCCTGCCGTTTTCACTCTGCGTCATTTTTGTATCCGGCTCTTGTGTAATGAAAACTGAGCTTAAGCCAACTTAACATAAATACAGTGATGCCTCGGCGTTTTCGAATGCTTTTTCGGCTAACGAAGATTTTTTTTTTTTTTTTTTTCGTGATTTTTCTACTTCGGCTAACAAACATTTTCATTGATATGAATGTATGCGCTAACATAAAATAACAGCGTCGTGAGTTGAACTTTCGGGCTCGAAGTCCCAGTAGCCGGCACTAGATCTACAAAATACCTGTATACCCAGGGGCGTAGACAGAAATTTCGTTCGGGGGGGGGGGGGACCAAAGTGATAGAACAATAGATTTGGCCATCATTTTCCCTTTTTTCGGTCATTTTCTCACATTTCGGGGTGACCAGACCCCCCAAGTCCCCCCCTCGCTACGCCGTTGCGTATACCCCTAGGGGCAGGATGGGATGTGTCCATGACTCATCGCCAGGTTGGCGTATTTTTCGTGATAATTACAGATGTCCACGTTAGTTATGGCAACCCATCAAACCAGTCACGATTCGGTATTTTTCCAAGATTTAACAGGAAAACTTTTTGTGTATATTATTATTTTTATAGTTTCCACTCAAATTTCTTTTTTTTTTCTCGTCACATGGAGCTAATCCAATACAGCTATTATATATAGCCATGTATCACACATTGGCGATGACATAAAATGGATTTGGCGCTTGCGGACCGTCTTATATCAGCATATCGAACTTTGTCCAAGGATCTCCGGTCACTTCGTGAATTAGGCGCACTTTGTTTTTTTGGCAGTAACATATATAATAATGAAAAAAATAGGACTGAATATTGCTATACATATTGATAACTTTGCGATAAATGACAGTTTGAGGAAAGACTTACTGCACTTCAATTACTCTTCAAGGAAGTGTTCCAATCGGACACATGACCTTGACCAAAATATCTTCGGTCAAGTTTTTTTTTTCTTCTAGTGAGCAGTAATATATAGTTCACATCATGCCAGGGGTCCGCAGACCGCTTGGGAGTCCTTGGAAATATTTCAGGGGATCCATGAATCTGGATAAGAAAACAATCAATCAGAATTTTAGCTTCAAAATATTCGTTTTTATTTTACGTTGATTGTTCTTTAAATTTAACGGCTAGAAAAGGAAAACTTGTAATAATTTATTTTTAATATTAAAATACGTAATAAGTGTGTTAAATGTGTATAAGTGTGTTATGCAATTTTTTTCTTTTTTTATATACCAAAATTAGAAATTTATACTCATTAGTAGTAAGAGTTCAAAAAATGCTTTGCCCACATTCAAAGCTAAGTATTTAAGGGGCATTAGAACTTTTTTCAGGACGGTTTTTTAACAAATACTGTATTTTAAAATATATAAGTGTGAATTTCACCATGACATTTTACGCAGCTCTCATGTGTGGAAAACCATATATATAAAATTCATAATCCTAAAATGTCAGGCGAAGGAGTTTTATTGTCCAATACTATGATTCCGCAAACTTTAATAAGGATATCTTTTCGCTCATAACCCAAAAAAAGTCAAATATTTCATCATTTTCTTTGGTTGGTTCAAGAATGAAGGGAAAAACTTAGTATTTCCGGAGAGCTCCTCTCAGCTGTCATAATATTTGTGCGATGAACTTTGGGGAGCTAGCTGCCTCGAAAACTTTGGTGGCCCTCAAATTGCATGATGTAACGTCCCATAAGTTCTCCAGAGGAGACGCACTAAAGTTCCCGATGTCAAAGCAAACGGTCGTTCGTAGAAGAAGACTCTTCCACATTGAGAAGTGGGAGAAAGCCGAGTATGTGTGTATATGTTGTGTGTGGTGTGGTGTGGTGTAGTCTCTCTCTCTCTCTCTAGCAACATCTACCGCATCAAGGGCTTGTCAACGCTTGCAATATCGATGAGGAGTCGGGAGAGTATGGTGCTTTAGAAGTTCTCGTTGACCCTCGCACTCATCCTTTTTTGATGAGTCTGCAACAACTGACGACTCGGTTCTACACGCTCTCTTCATCCGCCCCAAAGGCAGTGGGCGGCAACACGGAGTCACTTACCTGATGAAAGAATCGTCGAGTTCCGCGGTGCGCCCCGATGTGGCAACTCTTCTCGTTGTGCATGGATGTGTGGGGCGGCAGGCGCCTTTCTGGGGCGCCGGACTTCCTTAAGGGCAAAAAAAAACACGCACACACACACACACGCACACATATCCCTTGAGCTTGGCTTGCGCCCGTGTTTTTTCTATTTTTGCTTTTGTTCAGAGGCGCAGTTGTCGGAAAGAAAAATCGTTGTCATATTTCTTTAATGCACCAAATTGAAGGTCCTAAACATATTTCCAAGTAAACGCGAGTCATTCGATATCAAGCGTTGCATTAGCAATGGACGTAGCTTATAAATACCGATTTAATCAATCTTTAACGGAAACGTTGGATCATCAATTGTTTATATATTTATGTATTCCGTATATAGAGTTATTATTTATGAGTTAATGGTTCTCACACTCAACGTAGCATCAAAAACCAATGGAGGAAGAAAATATTGGAATAGTGGAACTAAGTAAATGCTTGACAATTATACGCTTTCAACGAAGAAAAGAGCAGACTGTGTGACGAATCCTTAATAAAAAGAATTTTCACGGGGTGTTTTTATGACTAGATAATCTTTCAAAATATTGAATTTAAAATCTTCAAGTTTTATATTAAAATTTACAGTAATTAAAATCATGCATCCTCTTCTAGTAGAGTAAAAATAGTGAAAGTACGAACTCAATTATATATATATCATGAAACCGTGACTATAACGCCAAAAACACTGGTCCCGCTGATTTCTATAAACCTTGCTTTTAACGTTAATCAAATGCAACCACTCCGGATATAAAAACACATTTTCAGCACTGTCGTTTCCGTTTTTTGTGATACTCTTTTCTAAGATAAGTTTACAATTTTAGCTCATGAAACTGATGAAAGTTTTGCCTTTATTTGCCATCGATAACTATGAATTATCCTGCCTAGTATATTGGGTTTGTTTCAAAATTATTATCGATTGCTAAACATTGTACCTTCATAGGAACATTTTCAGAGTTAATAGAAAACCGTGTATGTTTTTTTTTTCTTTTAGTATCTGAAGAAAGCTGCAATTCACACAACTCTTAGCAATCGGGATCCTTAACCCAAAAGGCGGAGTTCACACCGGCCGCGCTATGCGATTCTGAGCTGTGCAAAGCCGACCAATAAAATAGTGTGCTAATCACGCCTCAAAAAACCGGTATTTCCGCGGGTTGAAGCTGCGTAATGCTGCTGGTGTGGATTCGACTTAGCATTTTAAGCTTTGCTTTTTGCTGGAATTCCCTTCAAGTAATATGTCAGGATCAAAAAAGGCTTAGTTGGAGTATTTATTATCAATTCAGATTTAAAATGTTTGCCTGCTGCATTTCTTTGTAAAAAGATCACACCTAAATTAAAGGCTTTGCTTATTTCTGCATTTTCATGCAAAAAAAATCTGATTATAAATTTCTAATTAGTATCTAGAGCATTAACCTCAGTTTTAACGACACAATTTCAAGGTCTCTTGTTTGTCAACTTAACCGAATGCGACTGCCCAAAACTCACGAACACATTGAGTTATTTAAAGTCTCTTTAAACTCATACCGACGAAAAAGCGCAACAGCTTCGAACGCTGCCGCAACGACGCCATCTAAGCCATGATAATATTTCAGCTTGAATCGACAGATGTACAAACTTGAGCATATCTCATAAACATAATTTCAAGTGCACACATTGGTTTATATATATTGGCTTAAAAATATATGAAGTTGAGCGACGCTCGGCAAGCATATATGTCCTATTCTGGGCGTTTTAACCAGGTCAGTATCCGATGACAAACAAGCACTTCAAGGGAAAGTCAGAAATATTCTATCCGTGGGCCGTTCTCCTAAAGAGCGTTTCACATCCTGATATACTGCCGTCTATTTAAGCTGCTTTGGCAAGAGACGGCCAGGGGCCGTTCGGCATCCTCGCCTTTCCGGTGCCTCAAATAAACTTCCAGAAAAGCCCGTTTTGCTTTCAAATCTTCCGTGTTACAGTCATATTCAAGGGACCATGAAATATCAGTTCGTCTGCTTCCAGGGGATTTTCGTTTTATTTAAGGGACAGAAACCAAATGCGCCGCTCCGTCAGTGCAATCCGCGGTTGTTCTTTTTATTATTTTCATTTTTTTTCCCCTTTTTGCCATCAAGAAACGAAAGAAAAGGCTTTCAAATTTCACGTTTTCCTCCACCATCTTTTCTTGTATCACTTGCCTTCGAGGACGGGGTTTACGTAAACGGACCATTTGCCACAACAAATGTTCGACTGGGAAATGGCTATGGTTTATTCCATCTCTTTTCCCATGCTCATGCAAATGTTTTTAGAGAAGTCAAGATGTTCTCTACTGCATCAACAAAATGTCATTGTGAACTTATATTGAGATATTCACATTTTACTCACAAAGTAGATATGGAAGCACTACAAAAGGGAGAAAAGAAAACTGTAATAATTCGTGTTGTTTCTTTTGCTTTTTACTGAATTTCATATACAGTATAAGTTTGTGAATTGCATCTCGAAGAGCAATTTGAATGAAATTATCTCATTTTTAGTGATGTTGAAGGGGGGCACAGTAATGTCTTCAATGGGGCTGGGAAATTTTGTCCAATTACCATAAAAACATCAGAATCACGTGGAGCTCGGAGTCAAATTGTCGTCTTTTCTCTAAATGAGGTTTGCCTATAGCAGTGTTTCTTAAACTGTTTCGTGAGATGTGTATAAGTTACGGCAAATGTGATAAAACCGGTTATTATGCATAGTCACTGAACATTTCGTTAGTTTGTTAAATTTCCCTAAATTTATCACTTTTACCGGCGATTATACATAATACCCAATTGCCGTTGGTAAATTTGATGTATAATGTAAACATTATCACTTTTACCGGTGATTATACATAATACCCAAGCGTCGTTGGTAAATTTGATAAATAATGTAAACATTATCACTTTTACCGGCGATTATGAATAATAAATAAGTGTCGTTGGTGAATTTGATAAGCATGAAAAAAATTCCCAAATGTGTCTGGTGTATGCGATGAATATAGTCGGACCCCGATTTAAAATCACAAATTTTACGATCGTACTCCGATATAAGGATACAATGCATGCATGAATTATCATGTATGGTATATCATATAGTTTATCATGTATATCACATAGTTTATCATTTATCATGTTTACCAACGACACAACGTTTAAGTATTATGCATAATCACCGATAAAACTGATAATAATTTTAGTACTTATTAAATTTACTAACGACGCTTGGGTATTATGCATAATCGCCGGTAAAAGTGCTAAATTTGGGGAAATTTATCAAACTTACCAAAATACTCGGAGATTATACATAATAACCGGTTAGTATGTATAATAACCGGATTTATCACATTTACCGTATACGTTATTTGGAAAATGTGAAAATGGTAACTGCGATAAAAGAGCACCATTTTTCACCTGCTGGTCAAAAATTGAACTATTTTTTCTATTGAACCTTTCTTTTCGTCCATGGTCCATATATCTTATATACCAAGTTTCATCAGAATGGGTGCTACATACGTCTGAGTAGTGTCAGTTTATTTATAACCACCCTGTATCTGGATAACTTTTCACTTGCATAAAGTAGAACGTACTACTAGCAATACAATCAAAATGGTGAAAGTATATTATCATCATCTAATAAACGTTCCATGTGTGTATATATATATATATATATACAAATTTGAAAATTGAATGTGTTACTCGAATTGGATGTCGTTTTTTCTCGAGAACATTCTCAAAAAGTGTTGCGAGTGAGGAAAATGCATTTCTATCGTGTATGGATGGCGTGATGCAATTGAGCAATTCGTCAACCAGGCATATCAAGCAAATGGCTCGAAACTTCACTCAGCCATTCGATTTGTTGAAAAAAACACACTTTTTAACCGACCGATATATCTGTGGTTTTCTCCGCGGTTGGTGATTACGAAAAAAACCGCTCGTAGGCACGTAAGTCGGGGAAAAAAAAAGAAATTGAATTCGTTACTTTGTTGTTTGCGTTTCAATTTGCCCACTTTCGCCATTAATATTAGTCATTTCTCTAGAGTAATAAAATAAAAATCCAGTTTTTAGCTCCCATTACTGTGATAGATCTTATCAATGGTGTTAAGGTTACGAAACTAATGATTTTCAATTTCGATAATTTAATAAAATAAATAGCTTTCGTGTCATTTTGAGTATTTTGTAACACTTTCGCCGTGTAATAGTTATACAGCACCCGCCACTAATAAAATCAGCCGCCTTATAAAATCGAATTATTAAAACGAAATCAAATCAATAATAATCACAGGGGGTCGGATTTCCATGGCTCGGCATATTTTTTTTTATGATTTCGCTATTTTTACGTGATAGAGCATGTTTTAACGTTTTAGATTTGATCAGAAATTTTAAGGCATTTGTTTATGATTTTTTAGTCATTTTAAGCATTTATTTTTTATTATTTTCATTAATTTCAAGCCATTTTTTATGATTTTTAGAAATCAATAAAATTGTAAAATAATCAGAAATCATAAAATATTCCTTAATTTTAATATTTTAGAGCATTATTTTGCATATTTAAGCAGAACTATGAAGAGGGATTCCCCCCCCCCCCTAAAGTTCACTCTTCACTAGCTTCATTTCCCACAACTGATAATTTTTCAAAGATACATTAACAATGATTGACAATTTTACTTACCTTCGGCATCGTTTTTGGCAATCACTGGCGATTTTTCGTCGATATATCAGCAACAATATTTTACTTGTGTGCCTTTGGCATCATTTTAGACAATGATGAGAGATTTCCCGTAATTTCCTCGAGGAAATTACAGCCTATTTATAAAGGCATATTTTTGTTTTTTTAGGGCATAAATACATTTTTTATGGAGCATATTCAGCCGGTTTTTACGTCATAAAAATCCTAGCCCTATCGATCACGTTATAAAATTTCCGTTTAATAAAATCATGGCCGCCACTTTTTACCCTCTATCGTTCACCCCCATACAACGAGGAGGGAGGAACCAATTGATAAAACAATAGACTTAAACCTTTGCGATCCTATGGCGAGGTGAAATCGAAAAATCGAAATCAGAAGAAAAGATACTTCAATGTAAAAACGGCCCCTTACGGTTACAGGAAGACCCCCTATATGTTAGCTCCTTTTTTTTTCTTTTTTTAAGCTTATGAGTACAATAGCTTATAATATTTTATAAAACACGAAAGCTAAAATCTAGGGGCCTTCCTCAAGTTGTGATTTCTGGGAGCCGCTAGAAACTGCGAGCTATAAAGTACCAATGAAGTACCGAAAAAACTTCTGAACCGCAAGTGGTTAAAGCCTGAAACACACTACGCTGACGTGACGTGGTACCACACGTTAATTCGTGTGATATGAAATTCCACTAATGAGTCTTCTATTGGTACGTGCACACAGTGCTGACGTGACGTGGGAATGTGTCGGATTATGAAATCAGACGCCTTACTACGTGTGAAAAACAAATCAAACTTTTCAGATTTTCATCAGTCGTGTTGACGGCATGTGAAGACGCCATATTTGTTTTTCCCGTTTTTTTTTTTTTTTTTTTTTTTTGCTTTGTTCGTGTTTTGATTCAATTGGGGTTTTTTTTTTCGTGTTTTCATTTATTTTGTCTTTTGTTCGCGTTTCGACGATGAAAGAGGAGCTAATCGAACACGTTCGGTCAAATTCTCTGCTGTATGACCATACCATCACCCTCTATAGCAGAAAGCCTCCGCGCGAAGCTCGTGACGTCACTGAAGTCGTCCATTTCACCTATAGTCATTGAATATACTGCAAAAAAAGGTAAAGACTTCAGTGACGTCAAAGCTTCGCGAGGAGGCTTTCTGCTATAGAAGGTGTCGGCTCACCAGACAGCTGTCGATCTGCATTTATGGGAATCAGAGCCGCCCTCAAGGGTGTGGGAGAGGTGCGGTCTCACCAGGCTCTGCGTTTTGAGGAGTCCGCGTTTACAGTAGCAACAATTTCTTTCATAAATTCTGGAAATCTGCATTTTCAGTTAGAAAGAAATATAGTTCTGAATTTCCACCCTATCTGGAATTGTTTATTTTAAATAATTTCTGGATTTTCCATGAATTCTGAAATTCTGAATTTTCATCAGTTCTGGATTTACAGTGAAACCTCGATATAACGATATTCTGCGGACCTGGAAGAAATATCGGTGTAGAGAGATTACCGTTATATCGAGAGGCAGCGTTTTAACATTCGACTATAGACATTTCTGAGCAAGACTTGAAAAAATAGTTGTAGAGGGATTTGTCGTTGTATCGAGCAACGTTGTAGCGAGATTGCACTATATTTCTATTATTATATATTTTCACCAATTCTGAAAAAAAAATTTCTCTTTGCATTTATTTCGAATTTTCATGATTTTCATTACTTGAATTTTCGATTCCTCTCTCTCTCACAGAAGAAAAAAAAATTGGGGCTAAGGGGCCCCAGCTATTATTTTCGCACCAGGCCCCATCCTGGTGTCGTATCGATATTGTCGGTTATAATAAGGATTCTTGCGATATGTATCTTCCGCAGAATCTAGAGTCTACACAAATGTTGCGAGTCTGCACAAAATGTGCCCCATGGCCCTCAAAGGATGACGTCACTCTCCACTATCCCGGGTAAGACGCCTTCATATACAGGTGTATAAAGGGGTTCTATCCCGGGGCTAACAATAGGGTTACCAGATTCGAAAACTGAGAAAGGAGGACGCCTGCGCACGCACCCTTAGTGACGTCAATTATTCCAATTTTCCCAATAGATGGCGTCACTATTCCGACCAATAAAACCAGCCACACAAGAATGTTCCCCAACTCTAAACAGAACCACTATAAAAAGTGTTTTCTAGAAATTTCGACGGTATCGGAGGATTCGTGGGGGAAAAAACTCATATCAATGAAGAAATATATGTTACGAAGCGGGAAAAAAAAAGTTTTCCCAGAAAAAAATGAAAAATTATTCCGAAAACCTGAAAAGGAGGAAAAAAGAGCGAATTTTCCGAAACATAGGAGGACGCTTGAAATGACATAAAAAAGGACGACGGTTGGTAAGCCTAGGTCAGTGGTTCTCAACCTTTGGAAGCCCGCGGCCCGGTTTCATTTATTTTTGTAAGTGGAAGGCCCGGTCAAACACATGATCAACAGAGCATGAATGGGGGGAAAGGAAACGGCAGATCAGTCGCGGCCCGGTAAGAATGATGTCACGGCCCAGTACCGGACCGCGGCCCGGCGGTTGAGAAACACTGGCCTAGGTAACAAGAAAGGGAACACTCGCGTTAGCCCCGCCGCTATGGTTGCCGCCAACTAGGTTGATGTTAAAAACCTTCGTATGGATAGCGGAGATTGACGTCATCCTTGATAAATATTATTCGTCTTTTGACAGCAGGGGCGGAACTATAGCTCGCTGTTTTGGGAGGGGTGATTTCTCCGCTAAATCACCCCAAATCGCTAAAAAAATTAGTCTCAGCATCGGGTGACCATATACCCGCATTTTGTTCCGTATTTTCCGTGACAGTCCCGTTTTCTGGGGGGGGGGGGTTTCTCCATCTCGACTTTTTTGAAAAATGTCATAGTTTTACCCGTTTTTTAGTTGACGTTTTCTTGAATTTGTTGTTTCAATATTACCATATAGAAATTCCGAAAATTTCATGAATTATCGCATTTCACTTGGGGTCCCATAGATCCGTCCCTGCTTGACCGGTACTATCACCCCCCTCCAATTTTTTCTAAACAGTTGAAGAACACCTTGTATATTTTTGAAATTTCAGTTTTTTGATTCGCTGGGTATAAAAATCAGCCTCTCAATAAAACAAAAATCGTCAGGATATATAAAAAAAATGGATTCTTATGAGCACTGTATAATTCTCACGATCCCAGTGAATCCATTGGAACAACAATCCATTGCTCTTTTCTAGGAGAAAGGGGATAAGAGAAGAAAGCAGAGAAATAAATAAAATGATAAAGCCGTATAGCAATGGGCATATCATCATATCAATATACTTATATCTCTCTCTATATATACCGCATATACTCTCATATCTGTATAACAGTCATCAGAGTTGAAGACGTTTTCTTTCTTGTTGGAATGATAGCAGTTATCGTCAGTTGGCCATACTTAGCTCTTTCGTCTTCTTGTTGTTGCTTTAACCATCCCTTTACCCTCGCATCACATAAACTTTGATGGATGGTCGGAGCAAAGCTTTCTATTGATCGCTTTGCCGAAGGGTACGTAGACCTCCATCAAGAATATCTTGACATTAAGGGCAACAACTAAATAAAATACGAGATTCTCTCTCCTGTTTACTACAAACTAGGTTATAAGAGAATTTGGCACATTTTTTTTACACTTGCTGGCCCGCCCTTACCAGAAAACTGGGGGTCCGGTGCGAAATTAATAGCGGGTGGGGGAGGGGGGGGGGCTTATCCCCGATTTTTTTTTTTCTTATGTGAGAAAGAGGAATCGAGAATATTCAGAAAATGAAAATCGTGAAAATTCAGAATAAAAGAAAGAAAGAATTCCAGAATTGATGAAAAATTAGAATAAATGATAGGAATAGTTTCAGAATTCATGACAATTTCGGAATTTCAAAATTAATGAAAACTCAAAATAAATGAAAAATAATTTCAAAATTGATGAAAATTCAAAATAAATGAAAAATAATTTCAAAATTGATGAAAATTCAAAATAAATGAAAAATAATTTCAAAATTGATGAAAATTCAGAATTCCAGAATTGAGAAAAATTCAGAATTCCAGAATTGAGGAAAATTCAAAATAAATGAAAGAAATAGTTTCAGAATTTATGAAAATTCTTAATTCCAGAATTCGTGAAAGTTCAGAATCGCAAAGTTGAGGAAGTTTTACAATTTTACAATTGCAAAATTCATCAAAGTTCAGAATTCCAGAATTAATGAATATTTAAAATTTACAACAAAAAAAAAACAATTCCAGACATGATGGAAAAAATCCCAAATTTATAAAATAAATAATTCTAGAATTATTTCTTTCTAGATGAAAATGTAGATTTACAGAATTCATATATGAAAATTTAAAATTTATTGAAGGAATTATTATTACCGTAAATTCTCGCGGGGCCTGGTGCGACCGCATCTGTCGCACACCCCCTAAGGGCGGCTCTGTACACTAGATATACTAGTCTAATAAACTAGTCTACACAGGGTGATTCCATAATTCCCCTTGCCGCATTTTACTGGTGAATCATTGATCCTAGAGGCATACTTCCAATTAGAAAAGGTATCCAAATAACATGTAGATCTCAGATACGTCATTCATGTTGCAAGGGGTTGTATAGTTATTAAAATTTTAAAAAAATGTATTTTCACATGCGGACACAATGTCTTCAGAAACCCGATTAAAAAGTTATTGCCTCTCTTGAGGCCAACAAAAATAATTCCATGTTTCTAATTGCAATATTCACTGAAATATTTGAATTCAAAAATCGGAGAAAAGTTGGGCAAGAGCAGTAAAAACTAACAGACGACGTTTCTTTCTCTCGTTTATAATATGCTGTTTTTTTCCCCAACTTTTCCCCAATTTTTAAATTCAAATACAGTCGAATCCCGTTGTGGAGGGAATCCCCAGAGACCGGAGGAATCACTTCGTTATAACGAAATTTCGTTTTAAAGGAATTCCAGGTTACCTAGCATTGTTCCTATGTAAACTTATTTGGGGGATTAGAAAAGTGTTCGTTAAAACGAGATTTTCGCTACAACGGTATTCGTTAAAACGGGATTCGACTGTACCTCAGTGGCGCATTTTCAGATAAATTAAGTTGCTCGTGACACATTTCCAGACCACTAAAGTGACCCGCGGCACATTCTTGGAGCACTTGAGTGACCACACATGCGACACGTTTACAGATTGATTAAGAGACCTAGGGTGCTGTTCTAGATCACTCAAGTGGCACGCGGCACATTTACAGTTCACTTAAGTGGTCCGCGACGCATTTACAGACCACTTAAGTGACCCGTGGTACATTCCCAGACCACTTAAGTGATTCTTGTCATATTTATAGATAATTTAAACGACCCGAATCGCTGTGTAAATAACGTGTAAAACTCAGATACGTCATTCATGTTGAGAGGGTTGTATAGTTATCAAAATAAAACAATTTAACTTATTATACGGACACCCTGTTCTCAGAAAACCCAATTAGAAAGTTGTTGCCCTGTCTTTCTTGAGGCCAACGAAAATAATTCCATGCTCCTAAGTGCAATATTTTCTGGGGTATTGAAATTCAAAATTCGAAGAAAAGTTGGGAAAGAACAGCATAATTGAGGGAAAGAAGCGTTGTCCGTTGGTTCATGCCAGTATTTGCCAAAGTGGGCAATATCACCAACCCCCCCCCCCCCGGTGGGCGATGGAATGACCCGGGGAGAGTCGATAGAAGCTACGAGTATAACATAGGATCCTATGGATTCACTCGAGTCGGGGAGGGGGCGATGGGAGAAAGAAATTTCTGAAGCATTGGGCGATGGAATAAAAAGTATGGGAAACTGGTTTATGCTGTTTTTTCCCAACTTTCCTCCACAATATTTCGAATTCAAATATCTCAGTGAGTATTGCACTTAGAAACGTAGAATTTTCTTTGTTGGCCTCAAGAGATACAGGACAACAACTTTTTATTAGGCTTTTGAGGACAGGGTGTCCGTATAAAAAGTTAATTTTTTATATATTTTAATAACTATACAACCCCTTGGAACATAAAGAACGTATTTGAGTTCTACACATTATTTGGATAATTTTTCTAATTGGAAGTTTGCCTCAAGGATCAACGATTCGCCAGCGAAATGCGGCAAGGGGAATTAAATAATCACCCTGTATAATGAAGCCATGCACTAGAAAATCATGAAAACCCTTCTCAAGAATATTATCGTCGTTTCATTTTCCTCTCTTCGGTTAGGAATCTTGAGAAAACTGTCAACAACCGAAGTAATTGGCGGCTTCCCCTGTCAAGAGATTTACTCCTTCCAGAAAATTCTGTATTTAATCGTATCTAAATTAGATGTAAAGATGCGTGAAAGTTAATTAATTCCGCAATTAAAACTGTCTGATCCTTCTATTATCACTTACGAATGTTTAATTGTGTAATTTGCAGACCGAATGAATCTCGAAATGATGTACGACGTGCTTGAGTTTCTTGAAAGGAAGGTTATACGCTGTAGAGACGCCCTTAGGGGTGTGCGACAGGTGCGGTCGCACCGGGTCCCGCGTTTTGGGGGGGCCGTATTTACGGTAACAAAAGTTTCTTTCATTAATTCTGGAAATCTGCATTTTCATCCAGGAATAAATAAATCTGGAATTATTTCTCTCATAAATTCTGAATTTCTACCATATCTGGAATAGATTTTTTAATAAATTCTGAACGTTCATCATTTTTTTCAGAGAACGACACTCTAATTTTTATCAATTCTGAAATTATTTCTTTCATTTATTCTTTATTTTAATGAATTCTGAAACTATTTCTTTCATTTATTCTATATATTCATCAATTCTGGAATATTCCGTGAATTTTTATCAATTTAGAAATTCTATGAACTTTCATTTATTCTGAATTTTCATCAATTCTCAAACTATATACTTTTTTCATTCATCATTCATTCTGAATTTTCATCAATTCTCAAACTATATACTTTCTTCATTCATCATTCATTCTGAATTTTCATCAATTCTCAAACTATATAATTTCTTCATTCATCATTCATTCTGAATTTTCATCAATTCTGAAATTATTTCTCTCATTTATTATGAATTTAATCAATTCTGGAATTCTTTGAATTCTCATCAATTCTGGAATTCTTTGAATTCTCGTCAATTCTAAAACTTTCTTTCAATTATTTTGAATTTTCATTAATTCTGGAATTCTGTAAATTTTCATCAATTCTGAAATTCTGTAAATTTGCATGAATTTTGAAATTCTGTAAATTTGCATGAATTTTGAAATTCTGTAAATTTTAACCAATTCTGGAATTTTAAGAATTTTCATCAATTCTGGAAACCATTTCTTTCATTTATTCTGGATTTTCACTAATTTTGAAATTATTTTTCTATCTATCATATATTCTAAATTTTTTCCTAGGAACTGGAATTATATCTTTCATTTGTTCGGAATTCACATAATTTTCATTTTCTGAATTTTCGATTCCCCTCCCTCACGAAAGAAAAAAATCAAGGCTCAGGGGCCCCCGAAACATTATTTTATTTCAACACGCCCCGCTATTATTCTCTCATCGGGTCCCGCGTCTGGTAAGGGCGGTCCTGATACGCAGCTTCCGTAAGTAAGTTATTATGTTAACAAAAAAACACTGAATAACGCACAATGGGAAATTTTTCTACAGACGCTCGTCTTTTATATTTTGTGCCATCCATTCAAAAAAGAATCATTTCACGTTTTTATTCACAGCCGTTACTACCGTTTTTATTATCCTTCAGGGTTCCTAATACTGTTAGAGCAATAAGGCATAGACTCAAAGTTCCCAATGAAGATTAGTGCTTGCAAGATTTACTGTTTGAAGAAGGGAGAAGGGAACATGAGCCCCTCGAGACCATCAGGAAGGTGGGACAGCACGTCGTGTGTTAAAGCTTGCTGCGTCATTATGAATCAAGGGAACCAGTAAGTTAGCTTTACAGCCCGGTAATTGTATTCTTCGGCTTTTTTACAAAGCACTAACATAAAATTGTTGTTGTCACGGGCGTGGGTTTGTTTGCTGTACGACGATGATTAATTTTATATGTATATCAGAGGATCTGAATAAATTCATACTAGAATGTGGGCCAAAAAATAAAAAGAATCTCTATCTCATCAGTAATAAGTTACACAGGCCTGAGATTGAAAAAATGTCTGGGAAATAGTTGATTTTTATAGATTTCAAAGAAAAACTCCATCCCTATTCGAACATGAAATTCAACCACAATTTGTTAATAATTGAAAGAGAAAGATGAAATTAAGCATTATAAAACTTTTTTTTTTCTCTGTGGTAGTTTTTTCACACAAAAATATCCACTGATACAATTGTATGAATAACTCATTGGAAAGACAATTTAGGATTAACCTTTTCTGTGATATGAATTTTTTTGGACAATTGAAACATTTTTTTTAAAGTATCAACTCATTTCGTCTTTAGATCCAATAAAACATGAATACCAAAAAAAAATTCGAAAAACACACTAAAGTGTTTGAGATCTGAAATGATTGGGATCATTGGAAAAATTTTGGAGGCAAATATACAAAATGTACATTGCATTATTAAATAATAATAAAAAATAAATCTGTGTGTTCAGATGGCAAAATGTTATAAGTCACTTTTTTAAATTTCACGATGGCGAATTTGTAAATAATATTTTGCCAATATGCGATACTGTGGCTTTTTGACTTATTACAATTTGCCTCCGTTGTTTCCTCATAAACTGAAAGAGAAAGATGAAATTTTGCCACATTTCAAAATTTTAATGAACGAGACTCCGGAATGCGAGCAACTTAATTTTTTGGGAAAAGTGGCTTATATATAGCATTTTGCCATCTGAGCACAGAAATGTATTAAAAATTTTCAATACAAAATACAATTTATGTGTATCATTCTTTGATTTTATGAGAAATAAAAGATCAATATTGGCATGACTCAAATACACAATAAAAACCTACTATTTTTTTCGAATATTTCACAGGCAGTCAGAAATCAGAATGATAATGCGCATGTCAACAAAAGGAATGAAGTTGAGCTCACACAACCGAGAGCGATGGATTTATTGGTTGCGATGTAAACCGCTGCAACTTATTGGCAAAGAATGGAACTGCAATATGCAATGCAAATTTGTATCATTCCTGACAAAGAATGGGCTGTGAAAGTCATAAACTTTAGTGATTCCAATTGGAATCATTAGTGTTTTTTATTCCAACTGGAAAAAGGCATAAAGGGTTAAAAACAGTTTCAAGGGGTTAGTTCAAGGGACAATTTTCCACAACTTATTTTCAAACCTGTCGAATTCATGCAATACATAAAATATAGTGGTACGTTTGAATTTCAAATATAATCAATAGAACCCCGAACAGACACTAAAAATTGTCCAAATGGGCACTAAAAGAAAGGCATTTATAATTAATCGAAGAAAGAGAAAATGACTGAAAGCTAAGCAATTAAGGATCCTAAAACCGGCTAAAGAATCGGTTGCATTTATTTCTCGCCTACTATTCCAATTATAGTTTAACTTGGATTTGATTGCAGTTGTTATAAATTGATTTCATGCCAAAAATAAAATATTTGCTGTCCTTTAGAATTAGGTCACTCTCGGGACCACCGTTATTATATGCGGAGCCGGCAGAGAAAAATGATCATGCGGCTCCTTCGAATTAACGAATCATTCTCGGTTATTTTTTGTATTATTTGGAATTTTCATCAGTAATTTTATGGTTTAAACACAACTATAGCTTGTTTTATTGTAATAAAAAAAATTTTAATTCCTTTTTTTTTTTATATTTATATTTCCACATATGCGGGACTCCTTCAAGCGCGGGACCCCGTATGGCCGTAACTATCACACACCTCTGAAGACGGCTTTGGTCAATTTAATTGAATACGTACTGCATATGTATCTGAAATAAAATAGTCATGGTTGTTTGCAGCGCCTTTATAGTGTAAATTAAAATCAAATCAAAATAACATGGCCTAGAGCCAGAGCCTTTTCATCTCCTTCCCCTCTTGTGTGAGTCATGACAATGAACGATGACCTCTTGGAACAGTCATCGGGTCATCGGTCAGCCATGCATATACAATGCAGTCCAATGCGTGAACAATGCATGTTATGTGAAGCCCGAAAGAAACAATTTTTTTTATTTTTCTCAGTTTTTCTCATGCACGGACTGCGTTCATCTGAAACAAAAACATTCATATCTAATTCACTCATAATCACTCAATAATTCACTCAAACATTCATATCTAATTCATTCATTCATATCTAACACCATCCACTTAAAGCAAATTTAATGCATGGCCCCACCAAGTTTTCTATACCTCAGGCACTTACATCTATTTGTGTTTAAATGGGACTGGAAGGGGGAGGGACTTCCTGATAGTAATTGATACTCAGAGCTGAAGATTTTAAAAAGAGCAATGCTTTTGAAGTTCTCAATGCTCAAAATATCCAAGTTCTACAGAATATGGCCTCTGAAATTCATGAGTAAACTCAAAACAATGTTAAAGTAGGTTTATAGCATATTAATACTATAATTATAGATTATATACATTTATTGCAGAAAAAAATCAAAAAAGGTGTTTTACAAAAAAAAGTTTGAAAATAGGCAAAAAAAGGCATTTATGGCAGTTTGCCTGAACTTCTGGGCTCTTATAATCAAGTTCTTATCTCAGAAACTTGAAAAGAATAAATAAATTTGAAAGATTCAAATTTCTCACTGAATATTTTTTGGTCTAAAAAAACCAGCAAATATTATATCTTTTATTTCAGTCATTTATGCCAAATATTCTGCATAGCTCATCAAGAACAATATTCCGAACTAAAAATTAATCTTACAAGTACATATTTGACGATTGAAGTCCTTGAACTATTTCTCCCATGCTCGATTTAACATTTATTACTGAACATATCACATAATTGCTTAGAAACTATAACTCTCTCAGAGTATTGTATAAATAAAAAAAGATTCGGTAAACCATTTCCCTAAATTCATCAGGTTGGAAGATCAATTGAAACGTGTGTGGCCCGATCCAACTCGCCCTAGAAAGCTCCAAATCTACGAAATCGGTCACGCACGTCTGAAATTATTGTTGTCTGTGAGTAATTCCTGTTTACTGGATAAATTGAAAGAACACCCGAAACCACTTACAATCAACCCAAAACTGTTCTCTGTTTCTCTCTCTCTCTCTCTCTCTCTTTTTCTTGTTATTTTCTCTTTTTCTTTGGAATTTGTCTTATTTTTCTTTCTTTCTTACAATCGCCAAATTCCAAGGCAGCAAATGAACTAACTGCTTTTCTAGAGAAACTCACCAATACCTTAAACATTTCGCTTCCATGTTGACATTTAATTATTGTCTACCACTTGGGGTGTAACATGAATGAAATAATGATACTCGTCGTTTCCTAAATCTACTCGATTTTAAGGTATCCGAATACCTTTCTTAGCACTTTTCCATAATATGGTATTGGAGTGAACTTTAATAACTTTTTTTTGGTAGAAATTGTCTGAAAATAGTGAAAACGATAATAGGTTGGGACTATACCTATGCCATTATATATAAAAAGTCATTTTCATGTTAAATTTTAAGCAAAATTCATGTAATGTTCGATTGTAAAACCACGATTGCAAAAAGTTCTATGAATGTAATATTTGGTTATTTTCACAGTATATATAGCTAGTAATAATGCAAGTTAGGAACTAAAATTAAAAGGATTATATATTATGCTCATAAGTTACACCAAAATCTGTTGATGTACGTGTGAATTTCTTGAAATTTCATTCAGCATATCGTGTATAAAACAATTATAACACACTGTAATTAGACAAATATATGTAATGAACCTTAGATTTTAGTTCATAACCTTAACAATGTATGAAAATATAATGATCATATTAAAATTTTGTAATGATACAATATCAATAGATTTTTAGAAATCGTGTTGCAAACTCAAAATAGCATTCTCTAAATTTAACACGTAACACGTTTAAATTTTTTATTCGCAGATTATTTGATGTAAAAACGCAACACATAAGTGGGCGTAACTTCGGTTCCAAGTATCATATAAACAAAACAAGGCCTGTTTTGGAATCACAAAAATTGGGGCTTTCATGGAAAATTAAAAGAAATTGTTTTTTTTCCTTCCAAAATGACGTTTTAAACGTAGTAGGATATCTTATAAGACAATTTTTATGTAGTGCTTCAATTCAGTTATATACGTATTCCTTTGCGTTCGAAATTATATTGTCAGTATAATCCCATTCCCCTTTGTTCTCCCTTATACATATATGAATATATAGGCAGATATAATATCGGGATATCTAGCAGGCAATATTATTTTATGTTGGTAATTTTGACGACATGAAGAACATTGTATACACACTAGCAGATCTCGATCGGAATCTCATGTTTGCCTAATCTTTACGATATTGAAAATTTCACACCACTATTAATATTATAATATTGAATATACGCAAAACATTTTTCTGCAACACGTAACTTCAAAATTAAATCCAATTTATACATACATATATGGTGTTATATTTTTAAAATTTTTCATGTCACATCCAATACCTTCAGGCAATGTTAGTGTTTCAGATTTTCTGAGAATTAACTCGGATGATTGCTCAAACTGTGGTGAAAACAAAAAAAAGCCTAATCAATATATAAGCTGAATGTATCCTCCGATAAACAAAAAGTACAAAAAAAACGAATGTTTGAAATCCTTTTTCCTAAAGAAAAGGAAAAATCAAAGATAACTTTCCTTATTACGAAGGAAATGCGATGTCTTGCGACCGACGAAATCAAGATCAAAGTCAGTGAGTGCTTTTCTATCGAAAAGAAAAGAGCTGCTTTTGCCTTCATCCACGACGACAACAACTAACTTATCAAGAATTCTCTTTCACAAATGAATTCTATAAATGTAGTGCATCTACATGCATCAAACAACTGAAACGCTTACGCGTATTCCAATTTTCGCAAAATGTTTCCTTACTGCTGGAGAAATTCTTCGACGCTCGACTTTCCCAAAAATTTGCTCATCGACTCTCATCCAAATTAATCACTTACGAAAAAAGCTGTTTTTTCTATCGTACCAGACAGAACTTTGGTTGATACGTATTTCTACGGAATTCTGAAATGTTACCGTCGTTCGGGAAAGTTAGATCATTAGAATAATGACCTCGGACAGCGAGAATGTTTGTGTGAGTAAGAGAAGAGAGAGAACTAAACATTTTCTATATATATTCTGAATTCTTTCATCCTAAATATTGATCTAAGAATGATTATGTGTCGAGTTATATAAAGTGTTTCGAAAAATTATCAAAACCCGCTTTGCTCTCAGTATCGAGATAGAGATAGTTATTTGTTCCAGTTAGTTTGCTATAAACATACAAAAACGCTGCATAGAATGTATCGTTGTAAAAGGATAGGTTAAGAGTGTTTATACATTTTTATGTATTTTTATCTCTCTCATATACTTGGTGAGTTGATCTATCAATATTTGATTTTTTTGGCCAAGCTCAGAGAACTCTATCAACGCTTAACTTAAAAATTATATCAAGTGAAAAATAATCAGTAAAATTGATTTCTATTCAGAGCAGTAGATTATCCACAATACAAAAATTCGAAGTCTTAAATTAATCTCATAACTTAACATATGAAATGAGTACAGATCAAGAAACCCCTAACCTCTTGATTTTTTTCTAGCCCTGCATTGTAAGCTGTGTCATATGTTTCATTCATTTTTCAGAAGTCATTGGTAATTTTTTATAATGTTGAAAAAACTTCGCTGTTATAATATACTATGCTGAAAACTTCAAAGTCAAATATCACCGTTAATAGTAAATTTATGTAAAATTATGTAATTTTTTGTAAATGACTTCTCAGAGCCACATTTACATTCCACTAATTGAAAGTTTTAGCACACACGGTCATATAAAAATTAGTTTTTCTATTTTTTTTTTTTTTTATTTATATGAATCCTTAGGAAATTTAAGATATTTGGAGTAACCGGCCGTCATTTAAAAGCTTTTTGTAATTGAAAGTATGCTTCTAATGTCAACGGTTACAGTGATATCCGCTGTGCAAACAATTTGGAACGCCCTGTATAGTCCTAGAAATGACGCTTGTGACCTATACAATGTAGTAATGTAATCTAATCTAGAAGTTTCCAATGTTTTTGTTACTTGCGGAACCCTTGATTGGTGAGAGATTGCTCCACGGAACCCACACAGAAATGAATATTTCTTTAACCCTTTCACAGACCCTGCATACACAAACAAATGTGGTGGTTGCTTTTGCTCACTGAAGAAATTTTTTTAATCTATGGGAGTTATAAGCCCTTACTTGAAGAATTGTGTAAGTTTTGAGTTAGAAAAATTAAAGTTGAACTTTCAGGGGTTTTTTAAGATGGCTTCCAGAAGAAAATGTCTTCGAAAAAAGTGTGATTTATTACATAAAATTTAGCAATAAAATTCCAGCAAAAAAAATCAATTTTTTTCCAGAATTATATTATTAAATTTTATGTGTATTGTGTATATACTCTGCATCATCTTGGCTGAAAAAATGAACGAAGTGAATTATTTCTTCACAAGAAAAAATTTAGAATTTGAAAAAAAAAAAGATTTACTCTGTTGTTAATGTATTTTTTGAGTACCAAAAAAATACAAAAACATCTTGAAAATTCCAAAAAATCAATGCTCAGGATCGAAAGGGATAATATAGATATTTTTATTGCAACACCAATTTATTCGGCATCCATATTTTTTATGGGCATCTTTTTTAGCCACCTCATTGGAAATTTTGTCTGTTGTGGTCTTTGTATTTGTATTTGTGTAAAATTTCACAGCCCTCGGAAATCGTAAAAAAAGCTTTCCCCAAACATACTTTTAAAAGTTGTTAAGACATTTCAAACACACAGACAACCATATGTAATAAATATATGCTCTAAAAATATGCACTTAAAAATGCCAAAATATGCACTTAAAAATGCCAAAATATGCACTTAAAAATGCCAAAATATGCACTTAAAAATGCCAAAATATGCACTTAAAAAACCCAAAATATACATTAAAAAGTCCTGAAAAGTTAAAAATTCCAAAATACCTACCAAAAATGAGAAAATATGCATAAAAAAAAGCTGATGTGTTTTAAAAATGGATATTTTCCATTTCTTATAGTGCATATTCATTTACAAAAATATATTACCACTTATGTCCACTGTATACACTGAATATAGAGAAACAACTTTTACATATTTTTATTTACGCATTTTTAATTTCTAGTCTGTAGCTGCTCAGTAGCGAAATACCAGTAACAAAAGAATTTCGACACCATTTCTAAAAAGAATTAACACTTTTGACACATCTCTAGGAATAGGGTTATTAATAAAACGGTTGATATTTTTAGAATACAGTATTACAAACATCTCCATTAACTAAGTAAATACCACTTGCGGAAAAAAACCGATGTTATGAAAATATTATGAGCAATATACATTTGAAAAATTATAAGGAAAGTAATTGAGCTTAAAAATAAACCTTCAGATATATGCACTTATGCTGAAAATTCTTTGATTTCGTGCATAATATGCATTAATGCTAAAAACGAATATGCAACTGCATATGCACATATGCATTTGTAGAAAGCAAAAATATCCAACGATGTTCGCTAAAAATATACCAAATTAAACGCCAGACAGCTGTTTCGGGGCTGTCCCATTCGTCGGTGGAAAAAATGAAATGAAATGACCGGTTATAGCGCAGGTGACTCACTTAAATGAAAGCACGTGGTCGTATCAAGGCCGACGCGTGATGTGATGATGGCAGAAGGAAAGATAGAACAAGAGAGAGAAGAGTCACCTGCGCTATAACACATCATTTCATTTTTCCACTAACGAAGGGGCTATAGTAACCCCGAAATATCTATCTGGCGTTCAATTTGGTGCATCGTTGGAGATTTTCGCTTTCTACATTGTGCTAAAAAAGGTAATTCCATTACATATGCATTTACATATATTCTGGGCTCTGATAATAACTTTTTGATTCAAGGAATCGCGAAAAAACAACTATTAGCAGCTAGTTTGGATCCATCATGTTAAAAATTGTTCACAGCTTTCACTCAGGAAAGAGATAAAAGAGACAATCTTACAGATGCATAGACTCGATATATACGCACTTTATCTGATTGTCCACCTTCAAGACAAGACATCCGAATGACAAGCAAGAAAGGATACTTTATTCTTTTTTTTTTTCCAAGTACCACATTCACATTTTTTTTTTTTTTTTTTCGTTCGCCACTACACTCTCTCTGTCTGTTTTAGGAGTAGTACCTTAGCCAATGCTTACAACATCGCTTCTGTCCCAGAGGTAATCTGCTCCGGAAAGCCGTTTCCTTACCTGTCTTATTCTTTTTCCCATGAGAGATACAGGTTTTCGATTTTGTAAGGGAAAATAAAACTCCCCCTTTCCCTTGCTAGAAGAGTTTTCTATGTACGGGGTCGAATATTCAGTGCTCAAGCTTTACTTTAGCTGTTGTTTTACTTAGAGAGAAAACATGCGGAGATGCTAAGGTGAGTCTGCAAAAAATAAAATAAAATAAATAAGCTAAAAAGAATAGGATACTGTAGAATGTAGACATAAGAAATACGAGAAGAGGTTATAGCCTTCATCGGAAATCTCATTCCGTCGAAGAGAAATCAATTTCACTCTCTACAAACATTTCATTTTGTTCAGCATTCATAGCATAAAAATATATCGCGGATGTTCATACGGACGAGATAATGATGAATGTAATCAACTTCCATCAATGTCTGACGTATACAGTATAGTGTACTGCATATATGTTACTGCCAAAGAACGAAGGGCGGCGAATTCGCGACGGGGCCGGCCACTTCTCGAATTGGCCAAGAGTTTTGGCCAAAGTCAGAACTGAAGAAATGATTCGGACTTTAACCGGCCATTTCGCGAAGTTGCCGCAGATCCCTGGCCAGAGCTCGATGTGCTGATGTAAGACGGCCCGCTCGCCAACGTGTGATATATACTTATATAGTAGCTGGATCAGCTCCATGTGACGAGAGAAAGAAAAATGAAATTTGAGAGGAAAAAAATATAAAAGTAATTGTGTAAATATAGTTTTTTCTGCCAAATTTTGGATTACCGCATCGTGACTGCCGTTTGATGAGTTGCCATAACTTCGACATGATTACCACGAAAAAATACGCCAACTTGACTATGATCCCGAATCATGTCTTTTGTTGTCGGACATTGGCCAGGGAGGGATCACCGGCCACTTCGCGAACAGGCCAGCCAATGTCCGGGTCAATATATAACGAAATTGGCCAATTCGCGAAGTGGCCGGCCCCGTCGCGAATTGTTAAATTTCGAGCTTTGGCAGTAACATATATATCAGCGTTTCTCAACCTTTCTCGAACCAAGGACCACTAATATGTCTGAAACAATGAGATGGACCACTTGTGTTCCGTATTTTTGGACATGCCTATAATTTTGTTGTTCCAATTTTCTTAATGCATTTGTCCCGTTTTTTCAATGATACTTATTTGAATTTGTAATATTTACTTAAGTCATGAATACACACACACAGCGTTTTAAAAATATGAATTATATTATGATAATTCTGTCAAAAATTACATGCATCTCACATATTTGTCGGTTTTAACGTTTTGTCCTCGTTTTTTTGGAATTTTAATTACGATTGGTGATTATTCTGGTTTCTGACAAGGTTTTTGATGGAAATCAGTGGTGTCCCGTAGTGTACGATCTCGGTTTATATACACTGAATTTTATTTTTCTCTATGAAATATAGTCATCAGATCATTTGAATTATTTTTCCGTGAAATACATTTTTGTTTACTGCAATTTGTAACAACCCTTTATTTCCACACCCTCCAGTAATTTTAGCAGTAATTAGCAAATTGCATTTAAAACAATAAATTTCAATTTTTGGCTAAGTTTAGTGATATCGCGTAGTTAGGATCGCAATTTCCTGCATCCTCCTCGATGATGTACGGTCAACCTGAGTATGAAGGCATAATATTATTTGAAGTCATATGGATATTACTAATATCAATCACAACGGGGTGAATAATTTTATCAAGTCTGCCTACGGACCACCTATGCCATCGTCCGAGGACCACAGGTTGAGAAACACTGCTGTATATTCTGTAATAGCATACTGTAGGGTTTCATACCGGTGTGTCGTGAGAGGATTGTATATAGGTGTGGCAAGAAAAATTTTTTAAAGAAATTAGCTGAACTGTGTGTTTTCTAAAGAAGTCCAAAAAAATAAGTGTACAAACCAAAATTGAGGTCCTTATACAGTGAAAAGCGGTTTTACATCTACAAAAAAGCTACATCTACTATAAAAGCAGCATCGAAGATTTCGCGAAATTTTTTCGTTATAACCGAGGTGTCAATACAACCAAGGTTGACGTTTACAAGACCTTCAAGTATAAAAAATATAATCAGATGTAATAAAGTAGTGTGCATGAAGTTTTTGTTTTATTTATAATTAGGATGATCATATTTGATCCGGAAAAATACGGTAAATTGAGATCATAAATACGTGACATTACCCCATTCTCGCTAAAATGTTGCCAATTCTCCAGCAAATCGTCAATTTCTTATAACCAATTTCTTTATAACCATTGGCGAGAAATGCATTGCTTCAGCAAGTCTGCAGTGATTTAAAATGTATTTCACAGAAAAAGAAAAGGTAGAACATGGCCGGGTCGTCTTAACGGCATCACAGTCCCACGGTCAAAGTGATTTTTTGGGGGGGTTCCCTACTTGGCTAGAAATATCTACTACCCAATTTACATACTCACTGTCGAAAATTTGACCATATCTCATTTTCACGAGGCTCTTTCTGCAATTAACCCCCCCCCCCCGATTCATCGCCGATTTTAATAAAGGTGATGAATTAAAGTCAGCTTCGTTGAAAAGAAGAGGTCATTTTAATAAAGAAAAGTCAAGAAGTGTGAAATTACGAAATTTTCCGTAAACGTATCATATTATCACCCTAATTATGATAAATAATACGGAATAACGACAAAAAATGTGTCATATCCGAGGTCGTGCGTTTTAATTGACGTTGCAAGCAAGGTTCGTTAACATTTTCATGGGAATTAATCAGAACCACCAAATATTGACGTTATAACCGAAGTGTTGTTATAACCAATTTCAACTGTATAATAACATGCGTGTCATAATAATAAGCTGGTGGTATACTTCAAACGACTTACACTCAGTAATACGTACCAAACAAATATATTTGGGCAAAATATGCAACGAGGTCATCAGAAGTCAAGAAACGAGTATAGCATTTGCTAAAAAAAATAAAACCCACACTAATACAGAATCCATTATTTTTTATATATATATAAAAAATATAAAAATTTTCTATATATATATATATATACGAAATTTTGAAAAATTTGCTCTTTTATAATGAGGATAGTGCTGAGATAATCTCGACGTATTAAATATTTATCTAAAAAAATATAGTATTCCCAGTTATATTTCACTTAACCCTCTGATATACATGACAAAAATACAAGTAAAAAAAATTTTTTTGGTACTTTAGAAATTGCGTCTTAAAGTGTCATTGCAGTTCAAAATACGGCTATGTAAATACAATATATTCTTTTACCTAGAAAAAGGTGATTCTTTGTTGGTATCAATTTTTTGAGAGCTACTGAAATTTTACATGTTCAGAGATTTATAAAATCGCACAAAATTGAGGAGATTCAAAATAAAATTTTCATCGTTAAAAACTATTCACCTTTGCACAAAGCAAGATTTTAGCTGTTTATAAATAACATTAAAATCAAGGCAAACCGTAAATTACTACTATTTAACCCTAGTTAACTACTATTTAACCCTAGTTAACTACTATTTAACCCTAGTTAACTACTATTTTAGCGAATTAAAAAAATTCACTCTAATTAATCAAATTCCTGTGCTGATATATTGCCTCAGGGCGCGGTAGCCCAGGTCGATAAGATACTCTCCTAAAGTACCAAAGGATGTTTAGAGGTGTCGCGAGTTCGATACCCGGTTCGCCCTTGTCCGAAACCTTTCCTGACACAAAACTTTGTCGTCATTGTCACAAAACTTTCCTTGTTTTTAGGCTTTAATTAAAATTGCCTACCAAAAAATTATATGATGATCATTTCATCTTTTCATAACGTGGTAGATGGATGTGTTAGTGATGGGAAAAGTATGGCCCGCTTATAAGTTCTATCCGGCCCATCAAAGATTTCAAAATAATAGTATAGAAAATTTTAATTTCAGTGTCTTCAAAAAATTCATTTAAGATTGTGTTCTTTTTTTTTATATGGAAAATATATGATTGTGATAATTTAAATGAAAGATTAATAGAGGAAGATGAATTTATAAAAACTTTTGCATATGCAAAAATCTGGAACGCATATGCATAAATTAATTAAACATTGATTGAGTTAATTCAATTAATGTTTAAAATTTTCAACGGGATGAACAAAATGGGCCATGAGTTATTAATACATCGTCAATCAACTGCTTCGACAAGGGGACACCAGTATCGATTGGTAAGGAACAATTCTAGCTTGTGGTGGCGCATGGAGTTTTTCCTCTAGCAGGGTTGTTAATAAATGGAACAGCTTACCTGCGGAGGTCGTGAGTTATAACACAATTGACACGTTTAAAAAGAAATACGATAAACATAGTGGGATAAATGGAAAAGCTATCCATACCTAAATGAGACAGCCATAATTTTTTTTGGGCAGTATATTTATATTTTATCATAATTATTGGTTTTAATGCTCTTATTAGGTTGCTGAATTTTTGATATAGTTTAGATATGCATTCGACATCCATATGTTTTATGGAAATCTTTTTTCAGTCACCTCGTTGGACATTTTGTCTATTGTGTGGCCTTTGTATTTATATTTAAAATATACTTTTTTTTTCACAGTTCCAAAGGATAAACCATTGTCTCTCATTTGCAATCGAAACGTGGCAGTCTTCAAAGTATACAACATATTTCTAAGCATAAAAACTCCAATTATGAAAATCAATGTCCGAATATGCCCAGCCCGCCATAATTTTTTCTTTTGGTTTTTTCGCCCGCTCCTAAAAACTTTGAGGTAGAAGAAGGATGTGGTAGATAAAGATATAAACATGTAAGAATTCAGTTGGGTGAATCTACTGATATCGTTGATAAAACTTGATTTTTAACATTCAGCAAAATTGTTTCCAATGATATCGTAAAGCGTTTTCTTATTTTATCATCTAATTCTTAGCAACAACAAAGCGTGACAAGATATTATATATTTCAGTGATAAGACTTCGATTTCGATAACTCGTCTACGATCCGAAGTATTTTTTAAAACAAGCACAATATACTTCTTCCGTTCTTTAAGTTATTTGAATGCAGTTCTTCTGTAATGAACAATATTAAAATAAATACCGGTCACACACACGCGCACAGCTGGGTACTTGAAAAAAAGCTTAAGCGTATGCCTGTCCGAAATTCGACCTTGCACAGAAGTAAACGTTCTAAAAACATGTAAAACTCAGATATCTATCGGACTGAGTTTTGTTTCATCACTTTTAATTCATTTTAAATTACAAATGCAGCAGACTCTGGATTATCCGGCCTGGTGTGGTGGAAGGGCGGGCCGGATTGGCAGAGCTCTATAAATACTCACTTCCTACCCCTCCCCATGCAATCAAACGAATCCTTTTTATACCAAAACCCACTTTTATTCATATTTTCTGACCTCTAAGTACAGGCGAGTACTTAATAAATGGTTGTTATGCACTTCTGAACTGAACTGTTTGAAAAATGTACTACAGAAAAAGGAAGTTTAAGAATAAAAATATTGCACATATTTCAAGATAAACATACTTGATAATGTCTAACTTAATTGCAGGTAACATAAAATCATGTACACTGTATAGCAGTGTTTTTCAACGGATCCCCGTGGAATCATTTTCATTTACCATTATTACATGAAGGACACATTTAGTGCTGTGAAAATGTAATTAATTACTTCAATTTTTTATATGCAAATTATAAAAAACACTACAAATATGGATTTCACGGGGAGGCAGCGTGGAAATTTACATTCGCTACAGGGAACCCGTGGAGCCTTGATCTTCACCAAAGGGAATTCAATACATCAAAAAGGTTGGGAAACACTGCTGTATAGTACAACATGCATACACTCAAAAATGAACAATACATAAACGTAAAACGTAGTCTATATTCTCACAAAACTTATTTAACCTTATTACACTGTTCATTGATAAAAATGATTACACAAATGTGGTAATTCATTAATGCATTATTGTTTCTAACCACTTCACGATCAAAGGACGTAATATTGCGTCCAAACGCCAGTGGAATGAATTCTAACAAGTTCGCTCTATTTTTTTCCTCTCTCCGGATCATCCCGAAGCTTTGTTGCAACCTTACAATTTTAACTTTTTTTTTATTTTTGGCTTTTTGTATACCCTGATAGTGATTTTTTCCCCTCACATATGATGTATCTTTCTTATAAGAGTGAAAGAGAACAGCTAGGGTGAGGGTGGGAAGAAATCGAACTCTCTACTACTTATCACTATCTTTTATACTGTCTTACTCTTTTATTTTTGTGTTTTTTTTCTTCCGTTTTTCTAACGTGCGGTTAGGTTAGGACAAGGTTACTATATTTATTGCCGATTTCGTCAAATAGAGAGCATCCGAATTTCTTGCCTTGTAAGCGAAGGGGTTAAACTAAGCCGGATAGCACGGAGGCTGGATAGTCGAGAGTCTACTGTAGCAATAAATTATTTGCATTTTTTAATAATTAAATAAATCGTTAAAAAGCTACTTTAAAAAAGTAATTTAAGTGTGCCACAAGATAATAATAATAAAAAATTTGAAAAAACTGACATACTGGTATGGTAGACATTTCGTGGATTTGGTACCAGCCGAAAAAAATATAATAAAAAACATTAAACAAACGCATATGAAAATTAGTAAATATAAAATTAATCCATAATAATAAAACTGGTTTTTTTTCCTCTCTTTAAAGAAGCAGATGGAAACAATCGTAATAATAGTCTAAGAAATATCCAAAAAGCTTTCACTTTTTGAATAATTTGGTTCTAAAGCCTTGATATTTTCGAACGCTATCTCAGGGAAAAGCATCAGTGATTTTGGAGTAGAAAAAGCAATGAATATTTAACATCTTCAACTTCTCTCTCTTGACGTGGACGAGTTAGCTCGTATTAATCTAGTTAGGGGTAAAATTCATTGTAGATTCCCTTTTGTTGGTTATCATAGAGTGAAGTTGGGAAAAAATTATTTTTTCATTCGATTCAATAATCATTTTTTCCTTCTTCTAGAATAAAGAGGAAAGATTTTAGAGAGAAAATTGGCTTCAATGTAATTAAATTAGTTAGAAGCGCAAAAGAGAGATAAACCAAAGGATGGTGGATGCTTTTGGGGGGGGGGGGCAATTGCGAAAGAACAATCAATACTACTCCTTTCCCTCACCCCTTTCCAAGATGTAAACGGAAGATACCAGTTTGGGAGATTTATCTCGCTGGAACCTAAAAAATTATACTTCTTCTAAACTTTGTCAAAAATTCATTAGGGAAGGGGGTTAATCCCTTCCCCGACAAGTTTTTTTTCTTTTTCATCTAATTGGGACAATTTATAGTTTTAGTTGCAGCTAAAAAAAGAATAACAGTAGAATCTTTTCTGAAGAAATAGAGAGAGTCGAATGTCTTTTCGTCATGGAACACAACCATCCATCACTCCCTATCAGGGCCGGAACTAGAAGGGGCAGGAGAGCAATTGCCCCGGGCGGAAAAATTTAGTGTGGCGGCAGTTTTAGGTGAGAAAAAAAGAACACCTAAAACTGCCGGTACATCATCCGCTCTTACATTATAAAATTATCGAATTTTAAAGTTGTAAGGGCAGCAAAATCATATTTGCCCCGGGTGGCAAAAATTCTAGTTACGGTCCTGCTCTTTATAGCGTTCGTATTTATTACTAGTATGCAGTACCGTATTAACGCATTGGCCCACCCGGCGGGGGCCTCAAGAGAAGAAGGGGACTCAGAAAAATCACTTGGTCTGGGCCCATGATGTTCTCAAGTCGGCTCTGCTAGTATGACCAGGCTTCCTATTCTCTCGTATGACTGAAATAATTGAGATTAAAAAAACAAAAATCTTTATTTCCCTACTCTAACTGCCATCATCAAATGTTCCGGAAATATACGCATTTTTTCCAACTAGACTAGGAAAAGATACTTCATCTATAACAGTGAAATGGTTAATTTTTTTCTCAATAGTAACCACAAATGCACTGAAGTGCGATCTGATTCAACCGGTCCGATCAATAAATTTATTTCATCTTTAAAATCTAATTCTATCCATCTCTATTTCTAACTTACATCTGCTCCGTGCATTCAAATATTCTGAGTTAGAAACAGATTCACACACACACACATAGTTATAAACTATACAGATTGAATTTTGAATAAAAGCAGCGTCGTAATACTGAAATTGCTCTTGAAAAAATGCAGTCTGTAAACACCAGTTCTACTTTTTCTAAAATGCAGTGGTCACGTTAACACGAATTTGGAGAAGACTTAAAAAGTAGATCAAAAATGGGAAACCAAAGCACGTAAAATTAAATTCGGTAATAAGTTTTTCACCAAGATTGTCTTTGTGTGAGAAAACGGTATATCCTTAGGTGATATTTTTGAATTGCTATGTTGCACTAAAGTTCTTTATTACTTTATCTCGAGAACGTTAGACCGTGGGAAGTCTGACGGGAAACCTTCAATCGCAGATCACAGGATTTCAGAGGAATTTCCAAGAACTTCTGTATTTGTTGATATTAAGTCCGCCTAATCTTTCTTCGTGATATTTGTCAGACAGAGATCGGATTCTGTCTGACTCAACGCCGGCTGTTTAAATCCGCCTTTCGTTCAAAAAAGTAATTTCAAACGGCGAGCAAATTTGTCACCTTGTCAGAGATGTCGCTCACTTAATCCTTTGAGAATTTTTCGTTGTTTTTCTTTGAACTTCTTAAAGCTGTTGATTTTTGTGTTTCTTCTCCTTTCTTTCCTCTTAAAAGAAATATACTACAGTACACAGACAGAAATTCTTACTTTCAGAAAAGAAAGGGAAACTCTCAGTCAAAAGAAAATTTACAAGGGTATAGTTGGATGTATTTTATTTCCCCGTTACTTTATGTGCTACGTACCTTATACTTGAACCAGGAGCAGTGACTTTTCTTTGGAAAAAAACTTAAAATAGTTGGAGTTTCTCAACACATCACTATCTTTCCTCGCTTTGAAACACAAGCTTTAAAACAGTTGCATATACTCGGTATCAAACACTGATGTATCTAGCAGGCAGGTACTTGCTGTACAACTTTCTCGTCTTTGCATAGTAAAAAAAAAATACATAGAAACAAAGATTGTTGGTGCGGATAAAAATACAAGTTGCTTTTCAGAAAATACTGAGACTGCAAGGCAAAGGCAACAGTTTACTACCATGGGAATAAATCATGTTGAAGAAAAAAATATATATATATCTGTACTTTTCTGGAAGTGATGCTGAATAAAAAAAAATGAAATCTTAAGAATAATGCTTTTAAGAAGAAAAATTCTGCCTATCCGTGTGCGTTGCAGTTTTTTCATTGGGTACATTATTTTATGTACTATACATTTTTTTTTTCTTTTTGTGTTCTGTCTTTTTCATATCACACTATCACTATTCATAGATTGATTCAGTGTTTTAATACTAGCACAACAAAAATAGATCTAGAGTAGATGGCGTTCCAAGTTTTGTCAGAAATATTTGCATAAATATATGATTATTGTCTAAAGGAAAATGAATTAACAACTTGGCTGTTTTTTTTTATATTTGGCTTGTTATTGCTTAAATGAAAGGCTTTTTTAAGAAGGCGAAATATCTCGTCAATGCCGGTGAGATGGTTAACGCATGAACTCACTCCGGGGGGGGGGCATGAGTGTATCGGAGCCAGGCGTGGATCCATGTGTCGGGAGGGATGATTTATTGTGCTGATTCATTAGATAGTCCCGTACTTTATGGGGCAGATCAATTTTTCCTATATTATTCGGCTTTTGGGGAAGGCGATCGTCCCTTTCTTGCCCCCCGCCTCTGGATTTGAGCCTGATTGAAAGCGCTATGATAATAATAATTGGCGCTGTAAAACTTCGGATGGGGTAACTTAGTTTATGAGTGCTGCAATACGAGAAGAAATTTTAAGCAAACTTTCACTTGATAAACGAGCAATGTCTTGCACGACGAGCCAAATTTTGAAAGTTTTCAAATAATTTTCATTTGATAAACGAAATATTTCTCGTAATACGAGTGGTACCTATGCATACCAAAGACTTCTAGATGCGCACTACTCTATATGAGGCTTTACGTGTGCGGTTCGTCTGACGAGCGCCACGTGATCACAACTAAAAGACCGACGGTTTACTTTCTTTCACTGCAGGCTCAAGCTTTTTTCGGGGCTCTTTTTAATTACTTTAATGAAAGACTAAATTGAAAAATATTTTGTACTCGTGTGTTTTAACGAAACCCTTCCATAGGCATAGGAACCTGAGGGCTGACGCTGTTTGAGCTCCCCAATAATTAATTTATATACGATACACCGCACCATTTCCCCTCTTACATAAGGGCTTGAGTCCCATATATACGAGACATCTGGCGATTTTCAGCCCCCCTCAATTTTTTCTTCATTTCGGTGCCTCTGAAACCGATCAATTTTTTAAGGATTTTATTTTTAATTCAGCAGTCGTTAAAACGTCACTGACAACGAAAGTGGCATTCATTTCACAAGCCCATGCAGAGCCGAATTACCCATAAAGCAAAATAAGCACGTGTTTAGGACATCAGAAAAAAAATGGGGCACCACATAAAGTTTTCAAAAAAAAAAATGTAGGCACAATTGTTTTCCAGCATCAAGCATCCGGCAAAAATCCTGGAATTTTTTTAGTGATTGTATAGTTGAAGACCTTCACCAAACGAATGGCATAGATGCAGAAAACTAATAATATTGCAAAATAGAGATCACGTTAATGCTGAGTTTTTGGAATGAGATTTCGTGCAGTTTCCATAAAGTAAGCGTGGGGCTTCTTAACATCATCATAGGGCCCTTGGGAAAACTGATTTTTCTGAGGCCTCCCTACCTAGCTAAAAATAGCCGCCTACCAATTTGCATGCTAACACTCGTAAATTGTAAACAGATCTAATTGTGATAAAGTCCTCGGGCTGTGTCCGTGTGAGACCCACGCATCAAGAGTAAGACCGGGATTACACTATAAAAGTTTGATAAAAGTTCTTTTATAGAACTTGAAAAATGCAACCAATAGGCCGATCAGTTAAGTTCGCTCGAATGTAACAGATGTGCGTATTGGTTACATTTTTCAAGTTTTATAAAATAATTTTTATCAAACTTCTACAGTGTAACACCGGCCTAAGCCAAGTTCTACAGAAAAAGGACGTGAAGTTAAAAATGTGCAAATCTTTCTGAGTCAATAGCGGATCAACTGCATGATTTCAAGGAAGATCCGATGAATGAGGTGCGAATGGGCGATGATGAATTCAGGAGCGTTATCTTATCGTTAATTATTATAACCAGTGTGGAACAGTTTCGGCGCCCCTCTATCTTATAAGCCGCACCAGTAAAATAATCCCGAAAACTCGCTGCAGTGTTCCCACCCTGATGAAATACATCAAAAATCACGGTTTTCATTGCGAATCATCGAGCCCAGTGCGCTCATAGTTTAAAATTTTGCAGAACTTTTTTTCCTAATTTTTTTTGCAATGTTTGTAATTATTTTTCTCTTTCACCCCTGATTCGGCGCTCCGTGCGTCCGCATAGGTTACACAGCCTAGAGCCACACTTTTGGGGTTTGATCTAGATTCCCTAGGTTCTAGGTACTCAATGACTGTGGTTCACCAACAAGACCAGAGGTACCTGTGAATACTATAATATCGGACATGTTAAGATTCAATTTGGTTGCTTTTGAAGCCGGTTTACGAAATCCCAACAAGCAGTCAATGGGAGAAAATATCTTAAAATGTTTTCAAAACATTTTGAAAACAAAAAAATCTAAAAATCTAAGGTCTGTCTTTTTCAAAAATATGAAAAAAAAAATCCAAAATCTTCCAAAGATGTTGCAAAAAAATAAAGACTCCAGGGGAGATATTACCAACTACTTTGCAAGTAGGGAAAAAAAGGTGGGGGGGGGTGTTCGATGTCCTACTTAAAAATATTCACATCATAATTCTCCCTTAAATTAATTACTTCTGAAATTTTAAATTTCATTTCTTTTATTTATCGATTCAATATCGAGTAAAATATACTTATAGGGACCAGGGAGAGGGAGAGGCACCAAAACCATTAAGGTGCTTAGGGCCTTCAAACGCCTTAATCCGGCCTTTGCCCATGAAAAACTGACTTTTACTCATCCTGTTGTGGTAACGAGAACGGGGATTCCCAAATGTGAAAGCCCTATTTTCTCTCTTATGTATCTTTCTGGGAATACTCGTACCGCCAATATTAAATAAGTGAAAATACAATTAGTTTAAAAAATCAACTTGAACTACATCATTTGACTTTCCATTACAGTATTTCCTATGGGGAAGTTTGATTCGATAATACGAATGTTTTTTTCTGATTATGAGTACACTCACGGAACGAATTACGCTCGTAAACAGAACCGAGGATTTTTCGAGAATGAGTATGTTAAGGAAATTGGTTGTTGTTGGGTGAAAGAAACCCCTCAGAACATCACTTTGCGTGGGGGGATCATGCAGGGCCGTCTTAAGAGCATCATGGGCCCCCGGGCCAAGTGATATCTGTGAGGCCCTACTAGGCAAATTCTCGAAATTTTCAACCAGATCTAATTTTTGTGAGGCCCCCCTCCCTCTTCTCTTGAGGCCCCCAGGCCGTGCACTTAAGACTGTGGGCCCATGCCTTAACACGGCACTGGGATCATGCCATGGTCCCCATAATGTTCCTGAGACGTCCTTGCATGACTAGACCTGATCTTGTTCTTTCTCCCTTAACGTTTAATTTCATCAGTGGTGGCCCTGGAACTTCCGAGGTACCAGGCTTTTGTTTTTTTATGACGCCCTAAATGATCATTAATAATACTCTAATAATGTCCATGTTGCGCATTTGTTTGAACTCTTCTCGTTGACTGCTCATTTGTAGCGATTTTCGTTGACTATTCCGTCATTAGCTGAGTTCAAATTTGCAGCGTTTCATACCAATTCAACGGGTATGAGGACTCTGATGAACAGATACAACAATCACAAAAAACTCCAACTATGACGCCCATAAAAAGAAAAAAAAGTATTTACGTGGCTTGAAATTGAGAAAGAATTTTTATTAATTACATATCTGACGAAGCATAAGTCGGCGCTTTGTTCACCACAGTACAGGACCATTTCTGGATGTACCCTTTGGCTGCATAAATAGTCGGAGGTATGTTTTTCTCATCTCTGTGAAAGCGAAAAACATTTCACTTTTCTCAGTTTGTATGTGTGAAAGTTAGATGGCGAACAAACTCAGACGTTGTATTGACTGAATCGAAAAAAGGGGTAATACAGTACAAGCAAACCTGTTAGAGAATAGAAAAATAAGAAAGAAAGTGAAAAACCCCCCATTACATATGTTCGTCCACCATCAAAACGTCATTTCAAGAGTTTCGTGTAAAAAAAGCATTTGAAATCCTCGGGGAGGGGGGCGGGCGGGTTGAGCAAGCAAGTAAGGCCATCATCCAAAAGCGATGGGAGCAGTTTAAGGGTTAATTGCGATGCAGCAACATGGTCCCCCACAAGGGTGGGGCTGAAGGGGTTCTAGCCCGGGAGCCCCAGACAATTCTCAATTTTTTTCACACTATAAATTCACTTTACCAGTGAAAAATATGGCATGGGGCCCGCCAAAGATTGCAGTCTACAGGGGCCGCGTTGCAGAATGCGGGGGCCATGTGTAGCGAACAACCAACGAGCACGAAATCAGGCAAAAACGGAGGGGGTATTTACAAGGTAGCTAAACGAATTATAGCCCGGGGGGGGGGCATTTAAGAGGGATAGCAAACATTTTAGTAATTGTTGGTCAAGAACATCAAATTACATTGGGAGAAGGCATTACCTCCTAGAGATACAATCTGGTGCCCCGGATCAAACGGGGTGCTAATTTCACCCTCTGACTTCTTTTTCAACGTTATAAGGGGGCATCAAGTGCACGTTTGCCCCCGGCTGATCAAGCATCCAGTCACGCCCTTGCCGTAGGTGAGAAAAAACCATAAATCCGCCTCTGAGCACAAATACGGTACTCTTGAATAGCTTCAGTTAGCAATGCACGGTACTCGAGAGCACTCTTTTCTGCTTGAAGATGCCCATCCGAACGAATAACCCATTGACTACAATTTTTTTTTTTTCAAACGAAACTATTTATTTTCTCACAATCACAAATTATTCAAAAAAGTATGTTTTAACCTAAAAAACATTTGACAAAAAAACTAGTACAGTATCCTCAAAAAACTCGCTCTTTACCGATGTATATATATATTTTTTAAATGGTGAGGTCGACAGCCGGACTTTTTCGATTGAAACTTGTCTAGGCTGATTCCAGACAAAAATTGGCGAGTAGTGGCTTGTGTCATATACGTAATAAAAATTATTACAAAACGAGAAGAAATAAAAAAAAATTCTAGGTCATTGCTCAAGAAGAAGTCTCTCGTTTCTTTTTTTCTTGTTTTTTTTCTTCTTCTTTATTATTTTATTTCCATTCAAGTGGCCAAAGAAACACGGATGACCTCACGAACACGGCCATCGGTAGGTTTTTTTTTGCTCTTTGTTCTCTATCAAAACATAACAGTTCGTCGTCATCAAATGCCTCCAAGCTATTTTGCTTGGTTGTTACCGGAAGTCTAGTTTCCTTTCCTTTCCGGACTGACGCGAGTAGGCAATTTGATAACCAATAAAAAAACACGTATTAACACACAACTTTAATCTTTATAAATAAAACAGTATGTTTGATTGGTTAAGAGACAAGAAAACAGTAAAATAACTCGCACGCGCGCTAGTCCAAACAGCGATACCGTGATCATCGGTCAGATCAGTACTACATACGGTAGCTAACGTAAGGATGTGAGTGAACCTTGGCTGTTGATGTTTTTATGTAATTTTATTTAAAACATAATAGTAAAGGAAAGTCTCCAAGCGATTTGAGATTCAAAGATTGTACGAAGCAATAAAAGTAAGTATAAACTTTTATTTGAAATTCTCAAAGTCGTTTTTACAGGTAATGTTGATAAGTTCAAAATTCTCACATTCATGTTTATCAATTTCAGATTCAATTTCAAAGCTCTAAAACGTGGTTATGAAGAAAGTTTTGTTTTGTGTATTAGTTTCCAAAATTTTAGACACAGATCTTGAAGAATTAAATTCTAAACCAATCCGAAATTACATATATTCCACCTATGGATGTATTGTAAGGGACTAGAGTGTTTTAAAATTGTGAAAAACTAGTTCTTTCATAATAATTGTTGATTATGATTTATAATTATTATAAATTATCGGGACATGAAATTCTTATTTGGTTACAGATCTCAAATGTGCAAAGTTGTTTGTGTTTTGGCGATTCATATATGTAATGTGTTTGAAAACTAATTTCCACGAGTAGTTGCCCCTTTTTTAATGATTAATCTAATTTTTTAAAATATATATAATTAGGATTCTGTTGAATTGCGGAAACCAATTGCTCATGGATTACTTTCGGATAATGGCCACAATTGGGGGAAGCAGGCTGGTCTGGTGCCCTGGGCATGAGACCAGAGGGGATGTAAATTTCACTCTTTTCCCATTCACAATACAAGGGGGGTGTCAAAATGTTTGCTTGCCCCAGGCTGGCCAAGCTTCTAATTGCTGCCCTGATCATTTGCTATAAATACAGTGAAACCTGGGTATAACGATACTCGGTTGACCAAAAAAATATCGTTGTAGAGCAGCTGTTCTCAACAGGTGCTCCGCAGAGCCCTTGGGGCTCCTTGTGCACTCTCCAGGGGCTCCGTGGCCGCTCGAAGAAAATAAAAAAAAACCAGTAAAATTTAAAAAAAATTATTACAAATATTTTAAATAGTAAAAATCAATCGATAACTTTGATGAATAATTACAAAATTGGCCTACAGGGCTCCGCGAGTTGATAAAGGTTGAGAACCGCTGTTGTAGAGAAATTATCATTATATTGAGGCAGTAATTAAACATTTCCAAACAAGACTTGAAAAAATATTGCTGTTGAGAGATTTATCATTAGATTATCATTGTAGCAAGATTTCACTGTAAATTTTTATTGTATTATCTGGTTTATTGTAATGTGCATAAGCACTGAAATCCTAGGGCTTGAGCTAGCTCCCCAATAATTAATGAATATAAAATACAATGCTCCCTTTTCTTACTCTTGCATATGCGTTTGGGTCCCATATATTCAGGGTAACTATCAACTTTCAGCGCTCTTGATTCTTTCTTTTCATGTTGCGCCTCTGATAGTGTGTAGAATTTTTTAACTTTGGTTGGCAAACATAATGTGTTCTTTAAAATATGCTTGTAATGATAGGCATACACAGATTTTTCTCAAGGGGGGGGGGGGTTTCAATTTCTTCTTCTCGAGAGGGGTTTTTACATTTTTTACTGCAAAATAACACTATAATCTCGGCTTGGGGGGGGGGAATAGAACTTCAACCCCCCTGCGTATGCCAATGCTTGTAATCCAAAACACTCACAAATCAAAGGGAACATAGTATATCTCAGAGTTCTTAGAAATATTTGTTCAAATTAATATTTAATGCAGGGCTCGACAAATCCTGGTTGCCATGATCATTAAAATATCGCTGTTGGCTCCTGAAATTTTCTATGCATGATGGCTAACTTGGAGTTTGAGGATAGCGTACAATTTTCTGGACAAGGTGGCATTTCCACCCCTAAAGCAGAATGTTTTGCGTTCTGCAACAAGGGCTCGGCTGCAGGCCCGTAGCCAGGATCACTTTCATTTTTTGGGGGGGGGGCATAGTTATAGAACGATAGATTTGGCCATTTTCTCATATTTCGGGGGAACCAGACCCCCGGCTACGAACTTGCTCAGTTGACTCAAAATGTTCTGCAGTAAAAATTCCCATAATGTTTTCTACATTTTTCTCAAAATTCTTCCAGATTGTTTTGTGATTTTTGTCACAGATATCGGCATGTTCTGTGTTGGGGGATTTCACCAATGTGTGAAAAGATGCCTGCACGAAGGCCCAGAAAAACATGAAAAAAGTTATTTTAACCATTTTTTTTTTTTCACATAAAAAAAATTTCTTGGCTTCCCTGGGTAATTTGACTGGCGCTTAAATTTTTCTTTGACTTGTCAAGTCCTGATTTAAGGTATTTGTATGTGAAATTAAACTCCAACTTTGTATACTCATTGTTGGTCCTGCCTATTGCGTAACTTTGAAGTATTACCGTATATTAGTCCAATCAGATAAAAAAATAAAGTAGTGGTGGTAGAATAAATATATCTTGTAGTATAAAGCACACAGATATTTTTTTATATTTCAAGCTATTTTGAATACGATTTATTTATTTTTTACTTGTTTGATGTAATGCGAGTTAATAGATATAGCAAGGGTTCTCATATTTTGCTTAAAATTTGTGGTATCCCAGCAATATTTCATAAAAGTATTATTCTAGAATATTTAAATTGACTCCATTAATAAATGTCAGTTGCATGTAGGCTTTTTGATTTTTTATAAATTAAAAATTTCAATAATGTTTTGAACATAGAAGGATTTGTGCTTAATGCCATTGTATGCTAAATGAGACTTTTTAAAGCAAGATTTTTAGATGCTAATATTGCTTATAAGTTAAAATGAGAACTATAACTGTTTTGAAAAGTATTCATTACCCCTAATAAGTTAAACTTGGAATTAAAGATGAGTAAATATTGAGAATTGATTTTGATTAAAATAATGTGATTTTATCAATTCTGGTACCTCGTCAGTTACAAGTTAACACTAGAACGACGGGAACTTTTAAAACTTACATATATTCAGTTTCTTTGTCATATTTATGGGATTAACTTTTTTTTTACTCACCATTTTTTTTAATTCAGGACAAAATGGCTTGTTGTAGTGGAAACACTAATCCTGTGTTTTGACACCTCTACAGGGGTTTTGATTTTAATTCTTTCAGCACCCATGATTTGTTGCTTAATTTTCACTTGAGAGTCTACTGACAAGGTTTGAAGTATAACACTGCCAAAAAATTTGAAGAGATTGCATGTGCCAAATTAAAAATCGTGAATTGCCCTGAAATCCTAGATGTTAAAAAGTACATACTTATAGCAGCTTTTCAATGCTGATCTCACTGTCCACTGAATGAATTAATTTCCTGAAAAAATGGCTGATTCATTAGCTAAGCCAGTGGTTCTCAACCTTTTTTGACTTGCAGAGTCCTTTTCAGTATATAATTTCTATGGCGGATCCCTGTTTGACTAGAGGAGCCCCTTTTTGTGTATAATTTTTATGGAGGACCCCTGTAGACCTTTTTTTTCATCTCAAATTTACTGATTTATTTTATTTTCCTCGAGTCGCGGGAAGCCTCGGGGGAGGCTCTGGGAAGTGCACACGGAGCACCGGTTGAGAACTGCTGAGCTAAGCAATAATTTTTTTTTATGACTTGCAAACGGTTTCCGGGTTATTAGGCCATGGTCTAGGAGATTTTCTTCCTGACGTTTTGCCCACATCTGTGGCAGGCATCATCTGAGGTTAATTCGACGTAAGTCTCCGCGGCAAGCGAGAAAGGCTTCGTACATCTACTGTCATCGACTTGTTCTCTATATGCATTTCTGAGACTTGATCGGCCACAGAAGAACCGCATTGGTTGGCTCACCATTTTTTTTAATTTCCGACAAATGTCTTTTTCCCAGGGCGGGATTTAGACATTTTTCAAGTGTAAGCAAATAATATTTTGGTGCCCCCCACCTCAATGATAATAAATGTGTAGGATATTGTCAATGGATAAATATTCCGCAAAGAATCATAATAATTTAAAAAAAATTTCAATATCTGTAGGTTCCCCAATAATATTAACGGCCAATGGCAAAACTTACTATCGATGAATGTAGAACGAAATTCTAATTTTAATAATTATGTGAAAATTTTTTATTAAATACACACCACTGATAAGGAAGGTCTCCTGACGCTGAATTTAATGGAAATTAATAAGGTGAATGCATAAGGTTAACGCTCCCAGGGGGGCGCAAGAAGCTAAGGGTATAACATAGGATCCTATGGGTTGGATTGCGTTGGGGGGGCGATGGGACAAAAATTGGGAAACTATGATATAGATCTTTGCGTGGTCTTTAAACGGTTACAGCAGTACGGTTTGGTGGTCCATGTGGATGAATTCAAGTGAATTTTTTGTGCAAGTGAACTACCACTTTTTGGGTTATTTGGTTACACCTTCGGGTATATCCCCCTTGTCCGAAAAGATTTCTTCCATTGCTGACTACCAGAGACCGTGAAAGATTTCCGTTGATTTCTCGTGGTGTTAAATTTCTAACATAGATTCATTCCAAATGCAGGAAATCCAGGTACCACTTTATGAATTCATTAAATCTGAAAAGAAAAATGATAAATCTTCAATAGAATGGACAAATAAATCTTGATTCTTTTGATCAATGAAAAAAATGATTGGTGAAAAACACTATTGGTACATCTGGCAGCGGATGCAGAAGTTTCATTAATGGTAGATGCTTCTTCCTTCTCTGTTGGTGCGCTTTTGCAGCAAGCAGTTGTGGATAATTTCCAGCCACTCGCATATTTTTCTTGCAGCTGCAGTTAAAATATAGTGCCTGTGATAGGGAATTGCTTGCTGCTTATTCCGCGGCACGCCACTCCAATATTTTTTGGAAGGCAGGAATTTTGCAATTTTCAGTGACCATAAGCCGCTCTGTTTTGCATTCCACCAAAGACTGGAGAAGGCTTCTCCTTGACGACAAAGGCAGCTTGAATACTTAGCCCAGTTCACCACTAACATACATTACATACTGGGTAACGAAAATGTTGTGGCTGATTCACTTTCTAGGATATCTATATTTTCCTAATAAAATTAGTTATAAAGAATTAGCTAATAAACAAATTGATGATAAAGAACTGGAGTTGTTATGTAGTACAGAATATGTGATCTCAAAATAAAGGATGTGCTTCATCATCCGGAAAATATTTCGGTTGCACATGATGTCTCCACAGGAACGCCAAGACCTTGTGTTCCAGCAGAGCTTCGACATCAAGCATTTGATTTTGTACATGGACTGACACATCCTGTTGTTTGCGCCATGGTGAATCTGATGAAACAGAGTTTGCTTGGAAAGATCTCAAAAAGAACTGTGCAGAGACTCTACGCCATACTCGTGCCTCTTTAGGAAAATTCCCTCCAGCAGATGATTGTTTCCCAATGATATATATTGACATTGTTGGACCACTGCCAACTTCTCAAGGTCGTTGATATTGTCTAACTTGTGTTGACAGATTGACTCGATGGCCAGAGGTGATTCAGATTTGTGCTTCCGCCTGCTCAACTGAGGGGGGAAGTACTGTGGCAGCGCTGTATTCCCTATGCAAAGCAATTGCAATCGTTTCTAGTCATCTATTGCCAGGCCCACATCCACTATATAAGAAAGCTGCACCCTTCAATCAACGCTATAATATTTTACTGCAGTATATTTTAACATTGTTTCGTTAACTAATAATTTTAAGTTTCAATAAATCATGTTAAGTTAAAACGTTCTCCGAGATTGACGTCTTTGGATATGCCTCTCAATCGAACACAAGCGGTCAGGTTGAGACCTTTAAATCAAACCACACTGGAAGCTTTCTTTTAGTGATGTGATAGCTTTGTCAAACACAACATTAAATAACGTTTTTTTGAAAGGTCTTTTCCCAGCCCCAATAAGTTCCTCTTTTTCATAAGGGAATTGCACTTTTATGTTCCTTGAGAGCAGAGGTGCCGACATGAAGAAAACATTGGGGGGCTGAAAGTTTCTGGCCATCGTGTATAATGTTGGACTAAAGTGCATACACAGGAGAAGGAGGGTGCATTGTCTTTCCAGAAGTTATTGGGTGGGAGGCTCAAATTACCTCAGCTCCTAGGTTCCGCGCCTATGCTTGAGCTCACTTTGTCTGCAAGCATTGTTGCATCTGTAATAACACCATTGACCGTGGCCCCCACATCCTAGAGCAGGATCCCTAGGCTGAGATCTTTTGCGGGGGCCCCCAGACCAGACTTTTACGGGCCCCTTTATTAGGCTATGAATTTATAGCGTGAAAAAACGAAAAATGATGAGAATCATCCCAGGCGTGGAGCCCTGTCAGCCCTACCCTTGTGGGGGCCATTCTATTGACTCCATCATCAGACCATGTTTTCAAGAAACCCTTGGATACTTTAAACCATGTTTATTTTAAACAGTATCTCATCCTAGGTGACTAAATAGCAAAGGAACTTGAAACTCTGCAGTTTTCGAGCAATACCCAAAGCAGTGTTTTTGCTAAAAGCATCTATTTTATGATCATGGGAGGCTTCATACACAGCATCATAGATTTGTTCAGAATAGTGAGGCCTGACTGTCTTTCTTCAACTATATTTCTACCTCTTTATTATCGGAAATCTACAGAAGAATTTCTCATATACAGATGTTTCTCTGTCTGTATTGTTTGCTCTTTTGTCAAAAGTGTATTTAGAGTAAGTTTTTAGCCGTTCTATCCATCTTTCTTTCTCTGATCCTTTCAGTCATCCATTGTTTTCTTCCCTGTATTTTCCTGAAAAAAAAACCCCAGTCTAGTCGCCAGGGTTGTTCGGTTTAAACCACTTGGTTTTTTTCAAAAAATCAAATAAAAGTGGCCTAAATATCATTTTTTCCTTGAGAAATATCATATTGGTTCATTATTAGCCAAAATGTTTTATTTTTACCACATTTTATATTCTTGGTGTACATTCTGATGGTATATCTTTAAATGGCATAAGATGGTATAAGTGTTTTTTTTCAAAAAGTCTCATCAAAGTGGCCTGAATATTCTTTTTTTCATAGGAAGTATCTTAGTTATTTAAAGTTATATACAGAAGCCAAAATTTCTCATTCTTACCACATTTTCTAACCTTTGGCTACATTCTGATGCTCTATCTTTAGCAAATTCATGAATAAGGATAGTATCGCACATCTAAATGTAGTGGTGTATTATCTCACAGGGTTTCTTTTTCCCTTCACAAAGAAGCAGCAACAGTAGTGACACCATCATGCTAGGGGCAGGTGGTCCTATAATCCAATAAAGACACCAGCTCTCCTTAAAGGACAAAGACTAGTGTACTAGTAGTTACATTACCTCAGACATTTTCATTTTCTTTCCCATAAGAAGTAGCACATCTCCTACCGTATGTCTTCCCAGTCTTAATATTCAATAGTTTTTTTTATACTTTCATTCTTAAGCCCAGTTAATCAGAGTTCTACTGTATAGTAGTAGTAATAGATTTATGAAAAATAATCAGCTATATGCAGGGTGATTATAAGTAAAGTTTTGATTACAAAACTACAATAAGTACTGGTCAGAATGACTTGAAAATTTGCATGGATACTCCTGAAGCAATGAAAATTTCTTTCGCAAAAGAAAAAAAGTGCAAGTAGTGCGCAAAATGTGCAAGTAGATGATGCTGTACTTGGCCAGCATTATAATCTATTTTGTGCAACCCTATCATTTCGGAACTACCACAGCATCAGTGTGTGGATAGAACAACTTCTATTAAGATGCACATTGCAATACCAGCAAAGCAGCGGCTGAAGACCCATTTTGATAATAACAGGATGCAACTTCTGGCTGTGGGGGTACCTCAAAATGTTATGAACAGTGGTCAGATTGCAAACGTTGGTGAATTGCAATCTCCAGCACATCCCATATATGTTAGAAGTTCCTCAGGAATATTAACATGGGGGCACGTTTGGTTTAATAAAATTGAATTGAAAGTGTATCCACATCATGACCATGGCATACTCTGATCTGTTGTTGAACAAGAATTTTTGTGCTTTCACCTCATAGCCAGAACAGGGTGGACAATATATTTAACATTTCTTGAGTAAGTTGTGGTTGTTCAATTACTTCGTTTTTTTGTGACGTTTCCATGAATTATGTAATCGTGCAATGCTATAATTAAGTTATCATTTTACTATGACTGGCTATCGTTTCCATTGTGCAAGCAAATTTCCCACGTATTGGATGATGTCATTAATTTTAAATTTTTAAGTATTTTTTCCCTTTTACCAAATGAAATTGCATTTTTTCAGGAATATTTGTCAATTTTCAAGTCATTCTGACATTTTTTTTTTAGTGTTTTGAAATCAGAATCTTAGTTATAATCCTCCTGTATATCGTAAATCATTGCTAATTAATCTGCATTATCCATGCTTCATTAAATACATTATATTCACTTAATTTTTATTATAGTTTTTGCAAAATATCTTCCTAATTAAGCATACTGAAAGTAACTGGAGAAAACATCTTTATATTATACGATTAATAATAACATTAAAAGAATTTTCAAACATAAAGTAATCTATTGAGTTAAGCAAAAAGTAATTAAATTGCAAAAGTTGGTTTTTGTTAAAATGTGAGAAATATTTATTGATTAATTAATATAGGAATAGTGTTAATTACATTAATAAACATTTTATTTCAATTACTTATTAGAAGTTTGAATGATTTTCAGAAATTTTATTGTTTTTAATGTTAATACTATTTAGAACAAAAAAAACCGATTTAAAACAAAAAACCTGGTTTTTGGTTTTTTTCACCAACCCTGCTAGGCGCCATAGAAATGTAACACCTCCTGGAGTAACAATACACCCCAAGGATGCAACAATAATCAACGAGTAACCTGCATATGTTCATGAATGTCTGTTTCTTTCAAAGATGACAGCAGTATCAATAGCCTGAAAATGTACCTGGTACGCCTTAAAATAACAAACATCAGAAAATTATTTTCAGTTAAAATAACTGTTCAGCTAGCAATAATTGGCTAGTTTGCTACGGGATCCAGGAGAGGAAACCCTATCGGGAAGGAATTGTGGTCATGGCATTAGTGCCAGTTGATGGATGAGTATTTTTGTGGGAGAAGGGGGTGTTCAATGTTCTACCGCTCTCTGCTCAGTTCACATTTGGCACCAAATGAACCGCCATGCTGCCATTGGCAATTGGCATGCATATGTTAGCGCGCCGATCTTCCAACGTACGACCCCCCTGCAGCAGTTCTAATCCATTCGTTGGTGCACAAGCTTCTTTTGTGTTCATTGAAAAAAAAACTATTTCGGGTGAGTCCAATTAAAACAGCTTAAGAACTGTTCATAACACCATACAAATTACTGAACAACCGATTGTGAATGCTTTCGTGGCATGATTCATGCGCTAATGTATACTCGCCTTTAGATTCGACCTTGTTGTGGTTATTGCTGTATTGTATAGTAATATTTTTTCTAAAAATATCCACCTTTGAAACAAAACCTAAAAAAATTGCCCCACTTCAGTTTGCGCCCCCGCGACAGCGTAGTTCGCAGGATTCAAGATCCTGCCCTGCTTTTCTTGTGATTTAAATGTGTCTGTGCATGGTACTCAAGACCTAGATTTTTTTGCCACCAACTTCCTTCAATGAGATGAGCTTATTACTGTTGTTATTCTGTGGAGGCTGTCTGTGATTTGATAACAAACGTAAATATTCCTTCATCACTGAGGAATTCCATATCAATAGTAATTTTGAATTGTGCTGTAACTTCTAATACGAGATCTGATATGGTTTTAAGAGTAGCAAACAATAATTTCCAAACGTTTTATTCTAGACTTTTTCACCATATACTCAATGAAAGATACGCGTCTTCTAACATGGCAATACTGTGAATCATTTTTGATGTTCTCATCAGTTGTCACGAATCATGTCGACATATTATAATAAAAAACAAAAAATTATACAATTAAATAGTCAAGATGCATTGTCGTTGTGCTGCATATTAACTTTTAATTTAATTTCTTGAACTCACACATGTTACGTTTATGATTCAATATTGTATTCACTTATATATATAACCAAAGAATAATAAAATAACTTCATCACTCACACCTACTTTCCCTTCGTTATGCAGTCACTATCATTGACTCAGATTCGCCCACAAATTAATTAAAAGCATTTCATTGAGCCCACCAGCATTGCCCTTTGTAGAAAATCTTGAAGCACCTCAGCATTTTCCACTATATTTACTGGAGCATGTTCACCAGGAGAGTATCTGTGTTCTCTCCTTTATAAAAAGGATGAGATACTTTTGGTTTTTGTTTTGTTTGGCTTCCTACACCTGATTGGTTGAGGCAGGCACCTGATTTTAATGTGACTTTACAATTGGTCCAAAAGTTAAAAACAAACAAAGGGTGTTTCGGATCCAAATGTGAGAATGTCTAGATTTTGGCGGCAGCGATTGAATAAAGTTTAAATGTCTGTCTTATTGATGGCAGAGATATTTTGAAAAACAAGGCATGTTATGGCATGGCGATTTTATGTCATGTAAGCGAGGGTTGAGACCACATAGAATTCATAGTATGAGAAAGTATATGTTTGAAGTGACTATATGATCAGTGTTTTACTTTCAATATACTTGTATTAAATATTTTAAAGTGGGAATTGCGATCTTGACACGATTGAACTGATGATTTTCAAAAAAGAGGGTATTACCTTGGGAATGAGTATTTTATTCCTCACTGGTGAGAATAATGTTGCAACTCAAAAATTCACTAATTTGAGTTAATTCCATATTAAAAACTTTTTTTTTCCATAAGCCAGTAATATTGACATTAAAAATAATGTCAATATTACTGACAGCAAAAGTTTCATTCTAGCAAACAACCTTTTGTATTAAAAAAGTTTATTTCATTTTTCTGTAATTTCAGGTTTTTGAGTTGTGACGTTATTCTTTCCGGTGTGCAATATGTATTATTTGCTTATTCAGTTAAAAGTATATGTAGTAATTTCATAGCTCCATACATCCCACAGCATGGCTCTTCTCCTAGGCTAGGACCTTTTTTAACCTGGGGAAAGCCCTCTATAGTGAATTTATATTTTGAAACAAAAAATAATAAAATCATTCTGTACCTGTGGTTGAAGCCATGGGTAAAATCTTGAGAAATGAAGATGTCTATCTTCATGCAATGTTGCTCCAGCAAATTCGATACAGTAACAAACGTCAAGATCCATAAAAATGCTAAATGAATCAAATGTTCAACAATGAGTTTCTTCAAAAGTGTAACCTCTGAATGGTACAAAAATGGGTTCCAGAAAAAAGTAAACACCATGATAGAACATGTGTTCTTTCACTATTTATGTTCACATAAGAAAAAAATTTACATTTCAGGAAGTTTTGTAACCATATTAATGCAATATCTCTATTGCGGTTAAAATGACTGCTATGTCATTCTAGGTAGAACTTTGTTTTATCTCTAAACTAAAAAACCTAAGAAGTTTATATTCTAGGAGTTTAAATGCCTCAACAAGATGAGAGGTCCTGAAATTTCAATAACCTGAGATTAACTGGTTAGGAGTAATCGCATGTGAAAGTAGCTTTGCGGTCAAAATGACTGCATCCATTGTTCTAGTGTTAAATAATAGTTTTAATGTAGCCAAATAGTTTGCTCAAGTTTGTATTTATGAAATGTCTCAAAGTTAGAAATGATTTTATTTTTGTTCTAGTTTTTACCAATCAAATTTTGTGATGAAGCAGTGAAAATGCCTTGGAACAACCACTTGAATATGCAAAACTTTTTTGAGTTTGGCGAAGGGCCAGGTGGAGAAGACCGCTTCAACAATCAAAGTCCGCTATTGAACATGCGTGAAAGGCTGTTTTTGTCATTATTTGAGAGAATTTCATCTGCTTATTCTGCTGCGGTTCCTCAAGAATGTAGGAAAAGTATCGAAATGATATTTTTATCATTCGTAAGTAGTTTTATTCTTACACAGTAAATTAAATTTTTTTACAAAGATCTTTGTTTCTTCCAGTTAAAAAAAATCTTTAAAAATCACAACTGATAAAACTTTGGGAATAGTTAAGCAAGTAGAATTTTTTATTCAGCCCTGAAACTTAGATCTTGTGTAAAATTTACTTTGACTCAAGTAATGATGAAATTCATAATTGTCAAATAACATTCATGTTTATGTCACTTAAATTTCTGAATGTCTTGGTGCCAGAACCCAGGGCTTTTTTTAAAAATACATGTGTGAGCATTACCTCAATCATGAACATCCAAATTTAGGACAAAAAAAATTATGACAACCTTGTAAAATCGTAGATAGATATGACTTAGCTAAAATGGTTTGAATCTACTGGAGAAAGCGTGATGATCTGTCATGTCACATTTAGATAAATGAAATTTTTGTCAAATTTATTGGCATCAGCAAATTTATTCACATTTTTAAGATAGGATTATTCTGGGGGTCTGCGAACTGTAAGAATTTAAAATATAGGAGACAGTTCACTCCATCTTTATTGTGCTTTGCTGAATTCATGTGGCAGGTGTATAACTGACGTCAGTACAAATAGTTCAGTGATAGCATGCTCAGCTACCACCACAAAGGCAAGCATTATGTTTGCCGGTCCAAATCCAGAGATTGATGAAAAAAATCTTTTCTTGGTCCTGAAGCAGTCACCGTTGGATAGTTGTCTTCACAATATATTATTTTCCAAGTCCTCTCCTCAAAGAAAGGATGAAAGTACCCCAGTCCAAATTGAATGGGCTAAAAACATTCTAATACTAAGGTTCCTATACTCTAGAAGTACTTCCTCTAGAGTGAAAGAATTCAGACCCCCCCCCCTCCCAATTCAATCAGTATTTGCTCTACTATTCCATGACCTGAGCTGGTGTACGGTATGAAAAGAACTTTATTTCCCACATCAGCCAGCATGCCAGGAAATTTGAGTCACAGATTCCTGAAAATTAATAAATATTTGGACTCAAAGAATCAATTAAATTAACCAATTTCCACCTTGTCTGCTCTCTGCATTTTAGGATTCTTTCTGTTGTACGAAACACATTGGAGAGAGTTTGATTATTTTGTGGAACCAATTAATCATGTAAAGCAAGGGATACCTGTATACAGTCAACACTCGATTTTATGAACACACTCTTTTTTACAAACTGGTCTTTTGTCCTGAACAGTATGTCGTAGAAATAATGTGAACCCTTAACTGGCGTTGTGAAAATTCTGCGCATAACCGGCATAGTGGTACCATTTTGACCTCGGCAAGTATTAATACATTTAAAAAATCAACGAAAACGAAATTTTTCAATTTTCTTTGATTATTTCCTGAAAATGATTTTTTATTAAGATGCACATTCAAAAAAAGTAGAGGGATACATGACTTGTATTTTTTAAATTATATATTAAATTTTATTAACACAATTTTCATGATTAAAAATGAACAGGTATGATTAAAAATACTCAGAAAATGAAATTTACAAATTCAAATATTATTTAGCATATTTTCACAATAACCAAATTTAGTCTTGTGTTAATGTTCCATGATTAATTTGAAACCTGTAACATATCACCCTTTAGGCACATGTTTCATTCATTGCCTTTGTCATGTCACTACTAACCCCCTAGTAACTAAACACTAGTTAATTGCCCGGGCGAAAACGTGGTTGTGTTATAGGATTTATGAGCACATATTTTAATTAATTTAGGTATAATGATATATTATATTTAAATACCTTGTCTCATGGGCAGAGAGCATCCGCAGACTGTTAATATCCCCATGATTTCAAATTACAATAATCTTGTGCCTGGCAGTTGTAAAATCTGCCGCCTGGCAGTGGAGTGGTTAGGGAACTAGCTTCTCACTGTGCAGGTCTGGGTTTGAATCCTGGTTCAGGCATGGATGTTTACTAACGCTAACAAATTCCCTGGACGGATCATGCTGATCCCTTGGGAATACGTGTGGATCACGTTATTATTATTATTATTATTGTTTTTGACATCATGGCGAAGCCTCATCAACTTCCTTCATCTTGTCTAGATTGTTGCCACCCACAAATACAATAGTTTCAAAATATTCAATGCTACATATCTATATGCAAAATACAAATACATTGATGGTGTCATAAGTTTCTTCATGCGCAGGAGGTCAACCATGTGCTGATTGGTGCGAGATCGAACCAGTTGTCAGCTTCTATAAATATTCCGGGAAGGCAACAATTATCGCATTCATTTGTCTTCCTGCTCATTCTACTGGTGTTGGCAGCTTCATGTGTTGAGTGGTAGATGCTCTTCACTTAACGTACTAACAAGTTGTGATTCTTTAACTATGTGATATTAATTTCAACTACATAAAATCCAAGAGTCACTACTCCAGCTGGTCCAGGGAGTTTCTTCTTAGTAATAATGTTTTCAGTGATCAATTCATCAATGTTCTCATGAATATTCTAGTTAAGGAAAAGTGGTGCAACCTGGATAAGTGACAATCCTATAGAAATGAATTACCTTTTGGGTGAGACAATACTAGGGAAAGATCAATGTGTGTAGACCCAAAATTGCAAAAAGGAAGCCACTGCTAACAACAGCGAGTAACACCCGCTATAAGGAGTATTTTCACTATTCTTTCTTTGCTACTGATGAAGGAACTTGATATAGTTCCAGAACGCACTTAGCCATGGTTCCTTTTTGCAATTTTGGGTCTACACACACTAAACTAGTCTTTCCCTATACTAGCATAATCCTATGTCCAGGAATACAGGAATATGTCTAGCTGTTGATAAGTTGGTCTTCCACGACTCTCATTGGATCTGATTACGAGTAACAATGACCATCAGCTGGCGAGATCTTTCAGAATGATCTAATATGAATTCATCTTGTTGGATTACTAATTCTTCATTGCCTGTGTCTCCAACATAGTGTTGCTGGACTGATCCGGTATATGTGAACATGAATTCTCATCTTCCAGAATGATGATTCTTCTATCGTCTTCAGGTCGTCCCGCAGTAAAGTTACTGCGACTTGTTAGCGGATTGTCATTGTCGTAATTGGGTGAGATTGTTCTTTGAAACATATTGAGATCATGGCTAACATGCTTTAATGTTAAAATTAAGTTAATAAAAATTAATATAAACTTATTACTTGTAATTAATAACTGAATAAAATGACTTGATATGAAACCATTTTCATTGAAATTTCCTGAGAATTTACTAGATGAATGTAAGAATCACGGAAAGAATAAGGAAAGTAGCTGAGTAGTATGCTACAAACTGTTATCAAGAAGATGTTCTGAGACGCCATTTCGATCTGAACACTCCGGCCATCAGACAAAAAAGGCCTTGCACAAAAGGTAGTGGTGGGGTCATTTTGACTCCACAGAAACTTTGATCAGTAATATAGACCTAGAGGGAGGAAAAAGTAGAACATGATAAATTTTTGTCAAGCACGTGTAAACAACCATCTTGAAAGGTACTACTACTATACCAAACACTAACTCTGGCCATATCGCTATATTTCAATTTACTGCCATTAGTGAGATGGGCTGGAAGCGAAGGTGCTGTCTATCGGTGGTCGCCTTGAGTTCGTTAGGGAAAATATCTTTTCGATATCCTCCCTTGGGTTCGAACCCGGGACCCTGACAACAACCTTCACGATGGTAGATGAGCATTTCTTTCTCAAGAGGTGTCAACATGTACAATGCGTGGGGTCAAGATGACCCCACCATGCCAGTTAAGGGTTAAGATCCGCTCTATTTTATGAACTATGAGTTCACAAAATAGAGTTAATGGAAATTATTCTTCTATTTTTTTTTCTGTTATTTTATTCTTCCAGCCATCTCTGAGTTTGTTGTAATCAAAAGCAAAATTCAATTCAGATGTTCCACATGTCTTGAGGGAAAACAGAGAAAGGTGGGAGGTATAGAGTCCACCAATTTGTCATCAACATGAAAATCTACATTCGATTGTTGGCGGAGTTAACTATGAAGTGAAGATGCATTGACACCGTAATTCGCCCTTTGTATATTATGATTTGATAAACTGGTAATTTGAGAAATGGTATGATGCATTAGTTATTGAAAAGGCAATTTCTGAGTCTGGAATTGATTGTACTCCACTTTGACTAACTTCTGTTCGTCTACTTTTCACTTTGCAATTTCAACAAAACTGAAAAGATTTTGTTTGACTGTAGATGAAAAAAATATTTTAAAAGAAATTAATGTGTGAACTCTTAGTAAGACAAATTGTCAAAACATGGGGTTTTCCAAAAAGTGTGAGTACTCCAAACATCAGTGCTGATCTTTGAAACAATCTCAAAATATCATTTCTGCAACAAGTGGATCCAGGAGCTTTCTACCATCTCAAAATTTCAAAACAATTGACATTTCTGGAGCTCGAAAAGGCACTTGTGTGTGTTACTTGGCTCGGGAAAATAAGAGGTAAAAATTCCAATAGATGGAAACTTTTTGGCACAACAAGCAAAATTATTTGCCTCAAAGTTAAACTTGTGGGATTTCAAAGAATCAGCTGGGTGGCTGCAGAAATTCAAGACATAGCCTGACTTTTTGGATACTATACTGAGAAAATGCAGCTATGGATACAACTGTCACCAGTGAATGGAAAGAAGGGAAGCTAAATTCATTGATTACTCAAATCACTGCAAAATGTTACGATGAAACAAACAAAAGTATGTTGTTTTTTAAAAAAAAGTAAAATAATAGATAGTGACCAACTAATTTTTTATTTGTCTCATTTTTTCATTGTCTCTCCCATTTATGAACTTTTGATTTCACAAAGTAATTATCAAGCCCATAAAGGTTTATAAAAATGAGCATCAACTGTATTACTGTATACATATCAACGTATATTGTATTTTTAGATCATGTGTTTAAGATTTGAAGAAGCAGAGCAAAAACTTGAAGGATTGCACTGCAAAGCACAATATTATTATAGAAAAGCGACAAAATATTTATTCAATCTTCGAACATGCAGAACACAGTATCTGCATTTCGTATCAGGCTGGCTATAATTAGGTTACAGCGATAAGTAAATTCGTGATTTTCAGTATTGTTGTCAAATTCGTGTACAAAACATGTTTGCTACAGTGAAAACTCTTATATTTCAATTCGTACGCACGTTTGTTCTACTCTTAATATATATCGATATCGTCTTTCAAATGTACCATGTGATCCTCATTGAACCTCGCTTCTCCCGGCAGGCTGGGAATGGACCAGCACAAGACTCCAACATGCAGAAAGCTGGTTTCTCCCGATTTTTATGGTATGCTATAGTATATTGGGACTATAGTATATTGGACATGATAAAATGCTTTTGATCAGGACTTGACAATTTCTAAACGCCAGGTTACCTTGGTGAACAAAAAATTGGAACTGGCGCCTAAATATTTTCTATGTGTTATCATTAAATTTATATGTCTGAGGACAACATAAAATTTTTGGAATTTATTTCGGCATATCTCCCAACATAGAAAGGGACACCAAGTCCTAGAAAAGTTGAAAAAATATATGTTAGACAGTTTTGCTTGGGGGGAAAAATATTCTTGACGTTTCTATAAAATTTTGACTGGTGACTTTTTTCAATGAATTTGAATCACAGTACTTTTCTAAGTAACATCTGAAATCACTCATTGCTATGCAGTTGATTTATGTTGCATTTCATGTAGATGTTCTTACTTATAGATATTTAGAATAAAATATATGCTTGTAAGTCTGGGAGTGGTAGTAAAAAAAAAAGAATTAATAAAATTAAAACTAGTTGTTTTTGGCCTTCAAATTGTTTTAGTTTGAAAGTTAGCTCAGCTTTTTGTTTAATTTTATTGTTTTTCTTCACAGGCTGTTGTTCCACTTTTTGTTTTAATTTACATCCATATCAACTTCATCCAAACACCTGTGAATTGCCTTGCTCATATTTCAAATCGTTGGCCTCAAGATGGTGTACTTAGAATTGAACTTGATTTCAAAGAACAAACTTATCCAGATAGCTCACTTTTTCCTTGTGAACAGAATAGCTGGTCATCAAATGATAAGAACAATGATAAACGTTCTGCTTCTGAGATCCATAACGAAAGCTATTTTAATAAAACTGGAGTTGGATGTGATGTTTCGCAAAACGATTCAAATCTTTCATTTTATTTAAACCAAGTGGCTACCAAGGCTGATTATTCACCTGTAGGCAGCTCTCAATTATCATTACCAGCTCTGCCAAGTTATTTAAAACTTAGAAGTCACTCAGATATAGATGTTTCAACTAATGTTGGTGAGTTATGTGTGATTATCTTACTTTTCAATCTAAATTGTTTGTTTCTCTGAATTAAACTTTTATATGTACAATCAATATTCCCTCTAAGCAGGGCTTGAACTAGGAGTGCAAGGTGTATATATCTTTTGGGTGACAAATTTTAAAAATAAAAAGTGAGAAAAATCATTTTTACTTGAAAAACATAACTTGTAAAATTTTATAAAGTGATTTTTGCATTATTGACTTTTACAGGGAAAGACTGCAAAATCTAATTTTCCCCTTTATGATAAAAATTTTGGGATTAATTATCACATTGCTTTCAAGCTGTGTGGCCACACACAGCAAAAATGCTTCAGCACCTATAAGATCATTGAATGCACCATTGGTGTATATGTTACGATAAATGTGATAAGTCAGGTAAATATACATAATCGCCTATCGTTTTTATGAGTTAGTCACACTTCAGTCTAAGACAATCAATTCAATCTGTAATGTTTGCATATGTTGATACATATGAAGAAAGCCAACATTGACAAGACTAAAATTTTAAAAAAAGTGATTAAAAATTTATTTTCTATCTCTTTTTTTAGTTTAGGTTTTGTAGAAAAATATGTGTATTACATACATCGTGTACAGGCAAAACTGGATTTCATTTAAATGACATTTCCCATATGATTTTCTTCAATGTTTATCAAACTTGCAACTTCATTTGGAAATTATGCATAATCACCAATAGAAGTAAGGAATGCAATGAAATTATCACTCAAACTTACCAAGATAATTGGTGATTATACATAATAACTGTTGATTATGTATAATTACTGATTTATCATATTTACTGTAACATATACCATTCTTCAACTTGACCTCAACTCTATTGCCGACTGGTGCTCCTCATGGCATATGCCTCTCAGCACATCAAAAACAGTTCTTATGAGAGTTACTCGCAAAAAGTCCCCCATAGAATCATCCTATTTTATCAATAACTTAAATATAACCCAAGTTATACAATATGAATATCTGTCTCATCTCTGCTGAAACCTTTGTCAATTACATCTTCGATAAATGTCTGAAAGCTATTTTTTCCTATGCTGTAATCACAAACATTTAACTCGCGATGTCCGACTCTTCTGTTACCAAACTTACATCCTTCCCATACTCTCTTTTTCATCAGAAAACTGGGACCTCCTACACTTCCTCTAATACAGATAAATTAGAATCTATCCAAAATAAATCTACTCATGTCATCTACGACTGTTGGTCCTCATCCGCTTCTATTTCTGCACTTCAATGCCAACTTGACCTTCAACCCCTCTCTATTCATCGACTAGTTAAGTTTCACCTTCCATGAAATAGCCTAAAAATAGGTAAATCAGTTATGCAATAAAATATTTCTTTGATATTAGTGTAATTTTTAAAACATGTTAAATTCAATCAAAATTGAATTTGCATTGATTTGATACAGGATGTGATTTTTACCTTGTTACTATATAGAATTTCTCAAATTTGTTACTCTTTTTTTTTTTTTTTTTTAGTTTGGCCTCCGCAGCAATATATTATTGAATACACACTTGAGTATGGTTTCTTAAAGTTGTCTGAAGCTAGTCGAAAGAAGTTGAAAGTGCCTGTTCTTGTTGTTTCATTAGGTTGGTATTTGTTTTTCATGATTTTGAGGTATACATTTTAGAATAACATTAATCATTACTAAAACTTATTTTACTTAATGAAAGTTATTCTTTTTTATTAGATTTTCTGAGCATGAAATGTATTTTACAAATATAGCACTAAGTTATATAAACCCTTTAATGCATTAATTTTTACCTAATTTGAAATTTACCATGGTAAGTTGCCTATTTTTTTACTACATTTTTATAATTTATCATTTTTTATACAAACTAAAACACATGAAAATAACTTACTTTGTCAGTTTCATTGGTTTTTTGATTATAGATTGTATTTTATCAGCTACACAACTCATCGAAGAGTTAGGTAATGTTTAATAATTTCAGGTGTTTACAGAAAAGAGTAACAAAACTTTCCCTATAAAACAAAGATATGTTTTGAAATAAAATTTAAAAGATAAACTAACTAGTAGCAAATTTTGATATTTTTTCTCAATTTTAACTGATATTGTTTTGATGAGCTCTAACCATTCATAGCTTTAGGAATTTTCAATTTCACACATGCATATATAGTTGGACTTGGATGTAAAATCAAAAAGTGGTGATCCTGGTTGATTCTGGCTATTTGACAGAAGCTGAAAGCCACAAGTAAGTCATAGCACCCTTACCATAACCATCACTTACCTGTGGCTCTCTTATCCTGGTGATCTTTTACCTGCAGCTTCTCAACTGTGGTCATCACTTGCCTATGGTTCCCTTGCCCTAGTAATAATTTTTCTGCAGCTCCCTAACCCTGTAACTATCATGCCTGTACAGCTTTCGTGGCAGTAAATGTTTTACATAGAGAACTAAAAAAGGGAGTTATAACAGTTATAATGCTAAAACATATGCTTATTGAATTGCCATTCTAAAATTTATAAATTGTTCACTAGTTTGAATTTTTGCCTTAATAATAAAATATTAATCTTTTTAAAATTCTAATCAAAATTTACAGATGTTTTCAAAGAAAACTTTTCCCCATGTTTCAGATCCATATGACGAAAAATGTTTTGGAAATTCTTTTAGCCAGTTCTTGCTAAGATATGTAGTAGGATATTCTGATGTGCTGATGAGTAGCCTAAAACATTTGGTTGATAAAGATGAAACTAAAGGTGAGTCAGCATAATATCTGAAAAGGTTTAAAAGCATCAATTATTATGCACCATGAATTTATCACCTCAATCATATTTTTTTTTAAATTTCGTATGAAAAATAATTGCATGACGCCAACAAATTCTACCACATAAATATTAAAATACAGTAGTATGAACAAAGCACTTGATTGCCATAATTTCATATATATATTTAATACAGTAGTGTGTGTGTGTGTGCGCACGCACATAATTAAAATACAGTAAAACCTGCTAAAGTTGATCGCCTCCAAATTAAACTATTTTCAAGGAACCTATAATAGCTTATGTACACTGATGGATTAAAAGGGGGGGGGGCAGAAAACCTTCAGGTTTCGCCAATTGGCAGTGACATTAAATTTTTAGAGCATAAAAATACTAGCCTTTCAAGGACACTGAAGAAATTCAGTTTTTGAATATGGGGGGAAGAAATGTTCTGTACAGATGAAACTATATTGTTTCGCAAACTATGCGATACTAAAGTTGCTGCAGAAAAAAATCAGCATTGGCACATCAAAACCGAAAAGCAAACAAGGTCTTCAATGACTATAGGACAAGAAAAAATCTTTTTTTTAATCCTGTTTTTACATTAAGAACTTTTTGTGTCTGTCTGGTACATTAACTGTAAAAAAAGATATAAAAAATTGAAAGCTGTGTTATTGATTCACTAATACTCCTAGTGGTAAGTAAAATATAAATTTTTTGTTCATATAATAAGTAATGGTTTAAAATAGTTTAGACTGTGCATCGACACTTCTCATTATCATATTATTTTGCTGAAACTAATGTCATCTATAGTGGGAATAAAAAAATTTTTAGAACATATTTTTCGGCATATTTACAGTTTTTTAATGGCATATATGTATTTTCTATGGATCTTTTTTAGAAGTTTTTAGGGCATAAAAATCCTAGCCCTGCTGATCACCTTACATATGCTTTACTTTATTCTATATTCATAAGGTTTTACTTTTCTCGGCAGGTTTTGTTAGAAATGTAATTTCTGGTGATCAGTACAGATTTGTCAATAAAACTTTGACATGGACATCATATGTGATAGCTGGTTTGACCATGGTTGCATTTGTAAGTTTTAATTCTAACATGCAAATGCTAGTAAGAATTGTATGATTTACAAATTTTTAGTGAACATGGTAATTTTCTTTCTCTTTGTTCAAATTCTCAATCAATTTATGAGAACTAAAAAATGGTTGTCTGCAATATCAATGTAAATACTTAATTCAACATCAAGTCTTGACAATAAAGGCAAAGAAAAATTTGATATCATTTGAGTTTTAAAGTACCTTCAAGACATATCTTGTTAGAATTTTTTTGTTTTGTGTTTAATGTCTATACGTTTCCTGATTGGTTTTTCTTTTTCATCGCATAAGCCAAATCGCTTTCTAAAACTGTGAACACACATTTTGCTAGCTTGAAACTTGCAGAATTGGTCACTTCACTAGCCTTTTTCCCTTTAATGATTTAATTTTAACCCTTCAGCCATTGGCAATGCAAATATTGTGTTTCCTGTATTCGATAAAATTCCACAGTATGTTATTATCACATTGTATGTAGATAATGGATAAAAATACCCATCGGTTTTATAAAAAGAATTCTAAATCTGCCTGTTGCTGGAGGATTAATAGTAGGAAAACAAATAAAATTAGTGAATGCTAGACCTGAACTGTATATACTTGTAAATTATATATGAGGATCTAAAGCATGGGGGTATAAGTGCACTACTAAGAATGTGTTGTATACCCCTGATATGTCATACTTTAAAAAAAAGCCCATACAACAGTTAAAATCTAAGCATCTGCAAGCTGATTTCTCCCTCACCCCACTTTTAGTGCTTTGTATAACTATATAAGTGGCTATATTTATGAATATAAGTATACGAATATTCAAAACAAAAATTTAAGAAACAGTGACTCCGCAAGAATGCCAAATTATGTAAAGTGATGTCAGAACCTATACTTATAGCCCATCAGATGTAGATGTAAGTACCTATACGTAAGTAGCATTTTATCAAAAGGGTGGAGCAAACAAAGTGGGGTTTCATGCAATTTTTGTTTATCTGTATTCTCTCTGCTTATAATAAGAAAGTAATGAAATTTTATTTACAAGATGCTTTTTTTTATAGACTCTGTCAATATCGATGCTGTTACGATATTCACATTATCAGATCTTTCTGTTTATTGGTGAGTTCTGTTATTTGTATATTACCTAATCATAAGTTGCATTTTTTGCTTTATGCTGTGAAAAAAAGGTGTATTTATATGTGAGAAAACTCATTAAAATTTGAAATTGGTAATTTTTGTCACCATAATAAATAAAATATGTGGGACAAAAATGTGTCACACATTTTCTACACACAGGACTAACTACGTGTGGACCTTTGGTTTATAGCCAATTCTGAACAGCTGTGTTTGTCCATTTTTTGAAATTAATTGGGGTGGCGGACACTTCCTGCAGCAAAAATGTATTTTTTTATAGTCATCTTCTCACAGTTTTTGTTATATCCATGTCAATTCAATCATTTGAACTAGGTCTGAGCATGTATTAAACTCACAACACTTCTGAACATCTTTTATACTATAGGTGAGTGTCTTAAACCTGGGCTACTGCACCCCCTCGTGTTCACTGATGCTTTTTCTATGTTAGTTTCATTTTGAATGGTTGAGATTCATGCATTTTACGAGTTTCATGATTATAGTATTCTATCAAGTAGTTCATCAATATACGAAATTTAATATTGCATTTTATATACAATGAAACCTAAGGCACTGTATGAGATGGAAACCTGTCTTGAACAGAATCAAAAGATAGTTCCATCAATGTTAGTGCTTACATATGTACCTTTATGAAACAAAAACTGTTTAAAGTGGAATAATATTTCAGCATCTCAATGTTCTGTTTCATACAGGTTTCACTATATAGATATGCGTGCAAATAATAGAGTTTATACTTAACTCTTAAATGTGTTGTTTTGCACATGTACAAAGGGTTTTTAAATATTCATTACTGCAGTCAGTTTGAAGATAAAAATTCAGAATCACCTTTGCACATAAAGTGGTCATATTTTTTCCGTCTTTCATTTTTAATTTGCTGGTAGGTGTCCCAATTAACGACAACAACTCTTTGTTGCAGAGCATGTGGGGCTGTAATTTTGCTTATTTGTTAAAATGTTTGTATTCTTTTTTTTACCTTAAAATTTGCAATCCGAATTTTTTCCTTATTATAGTTTTTTTTTAATCGCATAGATACAATGGATTTTTTAAATGATTTTCCCAGCTTTCAAAACATGTTATTAACTGTGAAAAATATTATCAGCTCAAAACTAATTGAACATTTAAGGGTTAAAACTGTTTTTAAAAATTCACTGAAAATGAGACAAACAGTGACATGGAACAAGTTTGTCTTAAAATATGCTGTTCTTTTATTTTCAGCTATTTTTAAATTCAATGTCTCAACTAATATTGCCCTTGGAAACCTGGAACTTTTTCTTTTTGTTGGGCTCAGGAAAGATGGAACAAACAGTTTTCTAATTGAAAGTTGGTGGTCAGGAAGACAATACAAAAAGCTGAATTTTGTAATTCAGTACATATGCGGTCCTTAGTAAAATAAATATCTGATATGGGCATTTTATTTGAATACTTTTTATAATTGAAAGTATATTTTTCTATAACCAACAGTCCGCGACTTCTTTACAATGTCTCCATACTAGAGATGTGAGGTGAGAATATTTTCCTGGATGTAAAAATTGGAGAATAATCAAGAATATTTATTTTTCTTTTAAATAATTTAAATTTTTTTACTAATTTTGTTTATATTGTGAAATATAAATCAGTTTTCATAGCCTGAAACATTTACAACAAAACAATTTTTGGTATAATCACCCCCAATGACAACTTTTAGTTCGAGAATTCTCCAGGTCATGATGAGAGGTTTTAAAAGTATGGTTATAAAGATTTTAGAAACCTTTAGATTAAAACCTTAAAAAGTTATTTTAAAATTAGATAAATTTTCGGAAATAAGTTCACAACAAAAGAAATTAAACCAATGTTGATTATAGTACATGTTATTACATATATTCTTGATAATACTCTCTGGAAAGATTTCGGTAACTGAAGTCGAATATTCAAGAATATTCTCTGGAAGGACTAGTATTAATAACTTCAGAATAATTCTTATTATTTTCTATAAGAATATTCCCCAGTAATTTATGAAAGTAGTCCTTCCAGAGAATATTCTCAAGGATATTATATGTAACTATATCAAATAACAGGAGAATATTCTCATCAAGAACTTATAAGAATATTCTCAAGTTATATTTATAATAGTAGTCCTACCAGAGAATATTCTCCTTGATGAGAATTTTACATCTCTACTCCATACAATGAAGTGCTTCATTCTATCAAAGTATTCATTACAGAGAAATTTCAGTGTAGTGAAAATTAAAAAAAAATGTGAATGCTTCAGCAAAAGTTTTTTTATGTAAAGAAAAAGCTGTTATATAGAATTATGTGGAACCTCTAATGACTTTGTGAAAATAAATTTTTCAACTACAGTAAAAATCATTGCTGCAGTCTTTAACCAGTCATCTGGCTATGATGGCATAATATGGCATGCCAATTTTTGGTCTGATTATTTCAATTTTTGAAAACAAATTAGTAATTATTTCAATTGTTATAATTTTTTTGTTGATGATTTAAAAGCACAGTTAAGAACATGATGGAGTCAGTTTCAATGTATTCATAAAAAAATTTTAATCAGGAAAATATATTTTATTAGCTTTAAGGTTTCAAGAAAAGAAGAAATTAATTGGCCAGATGACTAGTTAATCGGCAAGCATTGAAATATCCAGAGAAATTTTTTTGAGTTATATTAAGCAAATGAGGTACTCTGAATGCTATTGCATGGCAGAAAAAAAATTGTCTATATTTTAAAAAACATTGGATGTTGCATTTCTGGGAACACTATATTTATGATTTACATAGATTTGAGTAGTATAAAAATGTCATTTATTTTTTGCCAACTTAATTTTCTGTCATTGATGAAGAATCAGCAATGTCTCCTCCACATGTGCCATTTCTTTCCAAAATGCAAGAGTTAAAAATTGTTTTTGCTTGGCTTGCCAAAAAATAAGAAACCTGTACCTTTGAGCCATTCTGCTGGTAATTATAGAAACTTTGTGAACAGCTCACAAGTAAAAATTGAATGTTTAGGAGTTGCTTAGAAGCATCAAATGCCGAAACGAGCTAAAAATATGCAATGACTTTATTTGAAAAATATAAGAAATTGACCAAATTTTTCCATTTGACCTTGACGGTTAAATTATTTTTCTATTAATTATGAAAGTTCTTTATTTTTTTATCCTTTCGATGAAGTATAACATTTTAAAAAAAATTGTTCTATTTTTCTGAAATGCTGATTCAATTAATACATTTTAAAAATTTAAAAAGATATTTGTAACATATGAGAAGGAACATTGTGTGTATTCAAAAATATAAATTATCTTTCCTTTTTTTTCTTGTAACAATTTTTTCCCATGTCCAATCCAGTTGAAAAGACCTTTTATGTCTAAATTATAAAACAGGACTTTTGTTTTCATAATTTCATTGTGATTATAAATTTTTCACTGCAAGCATATTGAATTTTCTTTTTATCATTAAATATTAATATTAATTGAGGTGCTGACATTGAAAAGGGTGCAAGTCCCCAAAAATTGAAAAACCATTTTTTTTTGCTTGAAAGAATCAAGGTTCCTAAGCCAATAGCGCTGAAAAGAGAGTAAGTTCATAGACAATGTAGTTTAGTTCCAGTTGATGTCAAGAGATGGGGGCAGGTGGTAACTTGACTGGCTTTGGCTTTGAAAAGGTTTTTGCTTCTACTGTAAAATTTGGTTTTTGGGACTTACACCCCTTTTCAATGTCAGCACCTCAATTAATATTCTGTTATACAAAATAATACTAATGTTTGTAGTAGTCATGATTGTAAAAGACTAGCATTGCAACAACTTATAAATGCTTATTCTTATTTTAGTCCAAGTACTTCATGTTCTAGAATTCAACTTTAATGCAAGTTTTTCTGCTGCATCTATACTGACAGTTGTTTTTGCATTAGTAGGTATGTATATACATTTGTTGCTTTTGGTCAGTTTACTCAATTTTTTCATGTTATTTTTTTCTTCTAAAAATAATTAAGCAAGAAAATTTGTTTATTATATTTTAATTATTTTTAATTTTTGTTTAAAATAATTAAATTTCCCGACCGTATGATAAATTTCATTATTACTTTAAGCAGGGGTCTTTCCAGACTTTTTTGTAGGATCCTGTTTTTATGAAAATTTTCCTTATTTTTGTGAAAAGAGTCAATTTTTTGAAAAATATGTAATTTTGTGGGATTCAAAATAATCTAGTTAATTAATCACAAAAGAAATGAAAGGCCAAATTTTTATTATTTCATTAATTTGTATTTTGTGAAGGGTCCATTTTATGGATCTGGAAATTTTTTGAAGGTTCCAGAAAACGGACCCGAATTTCAGCTGGACAGACCCTGCTTTAAGACACTCCACAATCTATAATAATGTAACATCTCGTATTCATCTTGTATTGTATTCATCATTTTAAAGTTTAATTCAACCATAAAATTTTATGTTCAAGTCCATGATGCTTTCATATTAGCACAGAAGACAGCAAGTAATTAAATTGAACTCTTTACAATTTGTGACTAAATTTTTATAAAAACAGGTACTATACATATATTTCAAATGTTTTTTATAAATTGTTTCAGGAATGGAAGCCATAATGTCAGAATTCTTTAATGATAGCACAACAGCATTATACATCATATTGATTGTTTGGATTGCAGATCAGTTTGATACAGTTTGTTCACGTAATGTTGTGACGAAGCGTCATTGGTTGAAGTAAGTTGTTCCATTATACAAAATTTTATTATATATATATTAATATTGAATATGTCAAATAATACACATGCACACTACTAGGGCTTGAGAAATCCTCTGCTCCAGGTTGTGGTGGCAAACTAAAAAAATTAGCATTGGTGCTTAAAACTTTCTATATGGAATTGCTGAATTGGAGTCCGCGAAGATAACACAAAAATGTTGGAAATTATGTCAGTCCATCTCAGAGGCAGGACACTGAAACACATTAGCAGGGGTGGGAACTCTGCGCCAAAACTAATATCTTGCGCCATACTGCTCCAATAGCGTATTTTTGCATTTTTCTGCGCCAAATAGCAAATTTCGCTTCAGTATGCCTGGAATTTCGGAAAGGACGCCAAAACATTTTTGTTCCTGCTAGCCACGAAATGTTTCTTTACGAGAAAGAGCGTGTTTTATTCCACTATACTTAAACTATCGGCCCCTGATCGGGCTTTCCATCGCGAAACCCCGATATTGTCCGTGATCGTTTAACTGAAGATGGTTTGCAATGCCTTTCAGCTTTAAAGTGCAAATTCGAGTGTTTCCGTTTAAAAAAAGAAAAGTCGTCACTGGAAGCAGCAGAAATTACTGTAGTCGATTGTCATGTGTTAAATCTCGATGTTTCGTGCAAAACATTTCCATTCCAGGAGTAAAAAGCGCATGTCCGCCGAATTACGAATGTTAGTTTAGAAACTTTGCCGAATAACGAGCGTTAAATCGCCAATGTTGCCGAATAACGAGCGTTAAATCGTCAATATCGCCAAATAATGAGAGTTAAATCGACAATATCGCCAAATAATGAGAGTTAAATCGACAATATCGCCAAATAATAAGAGTTAAATAGTCAATCTCACCAAATAGCGAGTGTCAGATCGCCAATCTTGCCCGATTATGAGTGCTGAATCGCCAAACATCGAGTTGATTCTTCCGAAATTCTTTCCCATTTTGCAACAATTTCTTTCCAAGTATAAAAAAATTAAAAACTTATAAAAAAAATTTTTAGCTCATTTGAAGTGCCGCTGTTCAAGGCAGCAAATAGTGCCCTCAGTAAGCAAAAATCATCTTAAATAGACGGGTGAAAAACATTTTATGACAGCCGCTCTTTCAGACAAGGTGTAAAAAGCCTAAAACACCAAAAACAAAAATTAAGCTGGCGAAAAGATGTTTGATAACAAAAGATAGTGCAGTTTTATTTTGAAAAGGGTTGAGGGTTAACGAAAATATTTTTGTTAATTTCACTGCTCCAATTTATAAATATCTGCTCCGAATCCCATATTTTGCTGCTCCAAAGCTGCTCCGAAATGGACTTTGTCACTTCCCACCCCTGCATTAGATATGCATTACTAGAAATATATATCCTTAAGGACAGATTTTAAAAAAATAACTATAAAATATACATGAAAAATGACAGATGCGAAAAAAAAATTGGATGTTTGAGTGTATAATATTATGGTTATTTTTCGAAAAGAAAAGAATTGTTGGGCAGTGCACCTATATATGTACAGTACATAGTGATTTTGGTCACATAAAAATACGCACACTCTTGAGCTCTTTTCTTTTCATTTATCCCTGCAGGATATTTTGAGGGGAAGATAGCCGTCTTTCTCTTTTGCTGTGCTGTAAAAAATGAAGGAATCTCCCTCTGTTACCTAATTTTTCAGTTAACAAGAGCAATAATGTTTTCCTGTGTTGTAGAGAACATTACAGAAATTGATGGTGCTTTTTTATGTGGGAAAGTTTTTGAATCAGAGACCTTTCATGCCTCTTTTTTCCCCATTTGTATTAAAAATGCAAATCGAATCACCAACACAGTACAGTATTTCAAAAATTATATATTTTATTCAATATATTGAATAAATATTTTAAAAATGAACGAATTAAAACCGATGATTTGCTGACCATTTTAAATAGGGATCCTGCACTTGGGCCTTGTTTCTAACTTTCACATGAGGAGAAACAAAAATGTGCTCCCTCACATGGAAAACCCATGCACTTTGGCACCCCAATCACTGGTCCATCTCCCGATTCGCCAGACTTTTCTGATTGACCAGGTGCAGCTCGGTAACTCTGAGTGTGCTCTAGAAGGGCATCAAATTCAAAGTGAAAGGGTGAAAAAAAATTAGGAAATATTATTTGTGCCCACTGTAGGAAGGGCACCAAGTCTGAGATAGAAAGGACAAAAAAGTTAAGGGAAATGATTTCTGCCCTCTCTAGTAGGAGTGTCAAATCTGACGTAAAAGGGCAAAAGAAATTACAGAAAATGATTTCTGCCTTCTTTAAGAGGGGTGTCGTATCCGAAGTAGAAACGTAAAAAAAAAATTAGGAAAACGTATTTGTGCCTGCTCTAGGAGGGGCGGCAACTCCGAGATAAAAGGGTGAAAAAATGGGAAAATGATTTCTTCCCGCTCTAAGAGGAGTGCCAAATCCAAGTTAAAATAGCAAAAACAATTATACAAATGTTATGACATAAAATATCACTGTTCCTTTGAATGCATCAAAACAAAGCGATTGAAACAAAAGGTTTTTTAAATTGGGAGAGGTCAAGGGCACAAAAATGGGTCCCGCTTGAGTAGAAGTTTTAAAAAAAAAATCAAATTAAATTTTCAACATAAGTTCATTAGTTTCTTGAAAGGGAAAGATGTCTTTTTAGAGTCCCATAGTGGCCACACTTTACCAAGGCTTCCTAGATAGAGATACTGTCTAGGAGCATCATAGGAGGCTTTACCATTACTCACCGGGTATCTGGAACAAAATGAAAGTCTGAAAAGATGTTCAGTTGTGTATGTATGGTTTGTTCAATTTTTGAGTCCACACACATACGTTGTACTCAGGGGCAGCATGCAGCATGAGCCAAAAAAACTGGTACACCTGCCTAATATCGTGTAGGGCCTCTGCGAGCCCGCAGAAGTGCCGCACCACGACATTGCATGGGCTCGACTAATGTCTGAAGTAGTGCTGGAGGTAATTGACACCATGAATCCTGCAGGGCTGTCCATAACTCCGTAGGAGTAAGAGGGGGTGGAGATCTCTTCTGAACAGCACGTTGCAAGGCATCCTAGATATGTTCAATAATGTTCATGTCTGGGGATGTAGGTGGCCAGCGGAAGTGTCTAAAGTCAGAAGAGTGTTCCTGGAGCCACTTTGTAGCAATTCTGGACGTGTGGGGTGTCGCATTGTCCTGCTGAAATTGTCCAAGTCCGTCGGAATGCACAATGGACATGAATGGGTGCAGGTGATCAGACAGGATGCTTATGTACCTGTCACCTTTCAGAGTCGTATCTAGACGTATCAGGGGTCCCATATCACGCCAACTGCACACGCCCCATACCATCACAGAGCCACCAGCTTGAACAGTCATTTGTTGACATGTAGGGTCTAGGGATTCATGAGGTTGTCTCCATACCCGTACACGTCCATCAGCTCGAAGCAATTGGAACCGAGACTCGTCAGACCAGGCAACGTGTTTCCAGTCCTCAACAGTCCAATGTCGGGGTTGTCGGGCCCAGGCGAGGCGTACAGCTTTGTGTCGTGCAGTCATCAAGGGTACACGAGTGGGCCTTCGGCTCTGAAAGCCTATATCAATGATGTTTCGTTGAATGGTTCGCACGCTGACACTTGTTGATGGCCCAGCATTGAAATCTGCAGCAATTTGTGGAAGGGTTGCACGTCTGTCACGTTTAATGATTCTCGTCAGTCCCGTTCTTGCATGATCTTTTTCCGGCCGCAGCGATGTCGTAGATTTAATTTTTACTGGATTCCCTATATTCACGGTACACTCGTGAAATGGTCATACGTGAAAATCCAAATTTCATCGCTACCTCGGAGATGCTATGTCCCATCTCTCGTGCGCCGACTATAACACCACGTTTCAAATTCACTTAAATCTCGATAACCTGCCATTGTAGCAGCAGTAACCGATCTAACAACTATGCCAGACACTTGTTGTGTTATATAGGCGTTGCCGACCGCAGTGCCGTACTCTGATTGGTTCCATATCTCTTTATTTGCATACGCATGCCTGCACCAGTTTTTTTGGCTCTTCGGTTTATATATATAGTATATACTTATCGCAAGAGACTGTTGACACTTCAAATTCGTCAATGGGGGGGGGGGTAATAGCACTTTTGAGGGGATATTTTGGTGACAGCCCTGCTTTAGAGTGGTCGGTCAGCCAATGAAGGATGCACGAAGGTTGTAATCACAAATCAGTGTCGAGATTGCTTGACAAGATATGCCAACCGACTTTCAAGAAGGGCCAAAAACCTAAATATAAATTTGATCAAAATGAAAATCTGGTGATCCTAGTAAAATTTTCTATTTCAATTTTTGTTGTGTTAGTTTTATTCCTATAAGTTATAAGAATTTTAAACATCTTAAAGAAAGTCATTTTGAAGGTAAGTCCTTTCTTTTTGTTTTTCTCTGTCCTTGGTGTGAATCTTGAATAAGAATTAAATGAAACCTTTTGAATTTTCCTGCTTATAATCCATAGATGTAAACTTCACTAGTTTGAGGGGAAAAAAAGGCATTATATAGTCTGCAGTAGTATATAACCCGCATGAGAAAATTTCTCTCAAGGAGGAGGGGGATTGTTTAACACTGTTTTTTTTGTTTTTTTGTGGAGAAAATGTCAGTTTTTGTATTGGCATCTATCCCATCTACATACCTGCCAACTGTTACGATTTTATAATATTTAGTACAATTTTAGCAAGTTAATACAATTATACACTTTTGCTTCAAAAAATATATTTTTTTTACCGAATTGGTAATATATTGTTTTCCTGCTTATGTTGCAATCTGGTTGGCATTAGAATTATTGATAGTCTGTTGGTCGACATCACTCTGTGGAACCCAGCCAAGAATTCCCACACTGTGAGAAACAGTGAAACACTGCTGGGAGTTTTCCTGCAGTTTTACTGATGCGGCTTATGTGCCGAAATGATGTCTCAAGCTGCCTCTGTATTAGACAGTATACTGAGTGATGCACCAATCCTTAGCATCCATTTGATGGATCAATATTTTTCAGAAATTTGCATGCAATCCTAACCCTTTATGGTTTCATTTTATTTAACCCATTTTATTTTTTTAATTCAGGCCGAATTTTCTAAATGAACGTGTGCGAAAAATTGAGTTTATAACTCACTCATTTGTGACAGATTTACAATAATAAACCATTATTTTCTCAATATTTGAATATCTTCGAAATTTCACCATGTCTGAAATATTGAATTATTTTATGCAGAAGAATAGGGTAGGTTAATTGGGATTTCCATGGAAATAAAGTATCTCACATATCCAAAACAGAGAGGGCCACAGTGGCAAATCCATTTTAAATAAGGCTGGGATTACACTGTAAAAGTTTTGTAAAAGTGCTTTTATATATAAAACTTGAAAAATAGAACCAATAAGCTGTTTGATTACATTCGAGCAAATGCAACCGATCTGTTTATTGGTTGTATTTTTCAAATTTTATAAAAAGCACATTTACAAAACTTTTATAGTGTAATCCCGGGCTAAGAGAAATTTTCGATATGTATCTTTGTATATTTGAAATGAGGTTTTTGGAAGCTGATGAAATATAGAATTAAATGTGTGTTATGATAAACGTGTTGAATCGATAAAGCATATTGGTAATGCAACCAATCATCTGGGTAAGTTTGATAAATTTCACAACATTTATCACTTTTACCGATGAATATGCATAATCCTCTTAGACCCTGTATGAAGGACCATCTTAAGAGCATCATAGGCCCCCGGGCCAAGTGGCTTTTCTGAGGCCTTATCTAGTAAATTCTAGAAAATTTCAACCAGATTTCATTTTGAGGTGCCCGGGTAGGCCCATGTGTTAAGACGGCACTGCCTGTATGCACAAATGTGTGGGTTGTTTCTTTTCACTTTGGATATTTTTTTCTTAATCTCAGGAATGTTCAGTCCAAACTTCAAGAATTGTGTTATCATTAAAATTAAAGCCGAAGGTTAAAAAAATAATAATCTACAGATAAAAAACAACTCCTTTCCTAGTGCCATAGCATACTTTCTCTGAGCAGACTTTTCTTGGGGTCTTCTTGAAATGGTTATGCTCATAAAAAGGAGAAGTTACAATGGTCCCATTTGGCTCGGGGCCCTACAAGGTTGGGGCTGACAGGGCTCCAGGCCTGGGACAAATACCATTATTTTTTTTGTTTTTTCATGCTATAAATTTACTATAGAAGGTCCATGAAAAGGGTGTCTTGTGGGCCTGCCAAAGATTCCAACATAGAGGCCCTGCCCAAGTTGCCCTGGCCTAGTCATGGGCCTGCCCCTTCCATTTCTTGGGATGGGGTCTGAAATAGATAATTTCAAATGAAGTTCATAAGTTTTGTAAATATGAAAGAAATCGTACAGAAATATTACTTTAATTTAACCACTTTTATTCTCAGTTTAGTCTGTATGTAATGCATGCATTACACATATTTTACCATGAAAATTCAATTAAAATAAGTGTGAAGAAGATAGATAGTTTGTGATGAGTATCCTGCATAAATCTCTTGATTAAATCAAACAAGTTGGTTTTTTATGCTTGTTAGCAAGTTAAATAGCAGTAATTCCATTCTAGGAAGAAAGCTTTTCCAACTTCTTTGTCCCTTTATATCCAATCAGGAGGGGGACAGGTGCAAGGGCAATTGGGACAATCACCCCACCAAGAGCTGGATAATATGAGAGAATGAATTTGTACCATATTTTTTTTTATGGGACAGTAATGACCAGCAAAAAATCGCTTACTCTGACACATCACTCTGGATCCATGCAGGGAGAGGGGAGGCGACTACTGTTCTTACACAGCACACCACTAGGTCTAAGAATGGCCCTGGTCTATCTGCCAACATGGGAGAAAGAGTCAAAGAGTCAGCAATTTTTTTCAGTTTTTCTAAAAAGAAAATGATTCTTTTCTTAAATAATTCAGCTGGTGCCTAAATGTTTTTTTTGTAAAGCTGTAGAGTACAGTAGCTCATATAATGGAAATAAGAGATTTTAATTCATCAAGACCTTTAGAACAATTGTCAATTCATCCATTACAAGATTGAAGCTGGTAACAGTGTCCACTTTGGAAATGGATTTCAGAATCTCTGACCTGTTTTGTTCTTTTAGAACCAATGAATTCCGTCATTCTACTTTTATTTATTCATCATATTTAAATACATTCATTTATTGAACTGGTGCTTCTATGAAATTTACTTTTTATCAAGGCTCTTCAAGTAAATGAGAATTCATTCAGTTCATATCAACATCAAGAATGGTTCAAGTCATCAAAAAGAATAGAAACTTTTTTTAAATATTTGTTCCCTGCTAAATCGTGTTCTGGCCTGAGGGTTTTTTTTCACCTACATTGTTAAAAAAGGCATATTAATTACATTAGTAACCATCAACTTGATTTTTTTTTTTAATAATGCAATCCTCGTGCAATTCAGTCATCATTGCTCTCATAATGTAAAAAAAATTTTTGCAACTTTTTCTTTTAAAATTTTTTCTTATTTCTCACTTGGCCAAGTTGTTTTGACTATAGTGAGAAATGCAATCTATATATATAGTAGTAAAACCTTGATAAGTTGTCACCTCACGTTACAGAAAAATCATGATGGCTTTAGTGGAGTGACGACTTAAGCTAAGTGCCGTCAGTCCCAGTGTGTAATATTGTGAAAATTGTAATAAATTTTAAATAATACAATATTTATTAAAATATAAATCAAAATTACAATATTAAATTTATAGATTGCAAAAAAAAAAAAAAATAGAAAATTTTTCCTTTTTTGATCTCTTATTACTTGAATTACTGTGGTAAAATGTATAGGTACACTTTGATTTGTTCTAGAAATTTTTAATTTAGACTAATCATAGCAACTGTTAGAATACTTAGCTTTTCTTCACAGCAACTATTGCACATTAATTTTACATAGACATGAAATTTAATTTTAGTGTTTTAATTCTTCGTCAGTAGTTCATGATACAACTGCATGGTAATCTCAAACACTGAATACACTTTTGTCTTGGGGGGGGGGGGGGCTGGGCAGGGAAAAATAAGCATCAGAAAACCTTAGCTTTAGAAAGAATGTCTGGTTTTTCAACAAAGATATTTTGTTTAAATTTGATGCCCATGCACACAGAAATAAGATCTAGCTCGAACAGTCCTTACGTTTCAAAAACCTTGGTCAGCAAATGAATTTCCCCAGCGTAACTTTTGTTACTTAAACTGTTCTGCTTTGGTACATATGCTTTTATGGTGACTTTTAAGCATATGACAATGCTGTTAACAAACTCTTTTTTTAATGGGAGCCATGAAAATGATCTGTTCCTTTCTCTCAAACTTTCATAGTGACTACTTAGCCGAAATTAGCGACGTGTAAACGAGGGTTTAATAATATTGTTGTCTATGAAAGCTAGAAGGACCTGAAGGAACGCGACGACTTAATGAGGTTTTACTGTATATATATAATACATAGCTACAACAGGCAAAATGCCCACCTTGAGGAAAAAATGCCCAGAAATATGAATGTCATATATTTCTCAAATACAGAACTGCCAATTAAAAATGCAATTATAAAACTTAAGGACTATATATATATATATATACATGATACATATAAAATATTATACAATGCCCATAAAAATTATTTGTGGTTATCTTATTCAAAGTATGGATAGCTTCTCCAACTACCCCAACATGTTTATTGTATTTCAAATGTGTCATATTCTTTTTAAATGTGTCAATTTTGTTAGAATTTACTACCCTCTGGGGTAAGCTATTCCATTTATTAACAACCCTATTAGAGAAACAAAAAAGCTCTGTCAAGTCCTTCCCAAGAGTAGAATGAAACTCAGCTGAAATGCAAGACATTTCAAGACAACGTCTTGTAACAAAGTTATTTTATGTTAAGTTGGCATATACAGTGAAGTCTCTATATAGCAATTTTTGAGCGATTAGAGGAAATTATCGTTATAAGGGATTTATTTTAATGTACATCGTCTCTGTGGAAAACAGAATAATATCATTATATGCAAGACTATTGTTAGATTGATTGTGTAGAAGTTTCACTATAAGGTAACTTTTATTAAATTTAATCATTCAAATTTTCAGGTTTTTCTACCTGTACCACTTTGCCTTCTATGCATATGACTATAGATTCAATGGGCAATACAGTTCTTTAGCCCTCTTTATATCATGGATGTTTATTCAGGTGAATAAAATTTATTTTTATCCTTTTTTTTTTCAATATCTTAGTGTTATCTATGTGAAAATTGACTTTTAAAAAAACGTACTGTTTGCACTGATCACATAGCCTCATTTTTATTTTTTGTTCATTTGTTTAATGTTTTTTTTAGCATTCAATGATCTATTTTTTTCATCGGTTTGAGTTAATTGGTGCAGAACAACATATAGAACTGGAAACAAATGATGAAACACCAAATTCTGGGTCGTCTGTTGAGCCTCACCGAGTAACTACTATGAATTATGAATCGTCATTGACTAGTGAAGGTACCCAAGATATAGTTAATGCTGAAAATTCTGAAACAACCAGCAATTCTCAGTTTTCAAATGACAATTCTAGTGCTATAACACCAAATGAATATATACAGGTGCCATCTGAACTTCAGAAAAATCAGTCTGACTCCATAAATGAAAACTTCCATAGCTCTTCCATTGCAGATAATAATGATCTTCCTGTAACAAATCAAGTTCAATTTGCTCAAAGTAGTGATATAACATAATTATCTATGCCAGAAATTAATGCTATAGGCTGTTGCATCGGGATTAGCTATATCTCAGTTTCTAAGTCACTAAGTTATATTTTCATTCATTATATATATATTTGTGTTTTTTGTTTTAAATGGAAATGTTTGAAGTTTTTCCAAGTTTTGAAGCTTTTGTGAATGAATGATTGATTCTGATTTCTGTATTGCTTTGAATCAGCTTGAAATGGAGAGTTTCGCTACTGTGGTTACATTATTTGATATGTAAAATATCATTTTTGGGCAAAAAGGAATTCTTTTCATAAGTAATATTTTTACTATTGAGTGTTTTTAAATTTTTTGTGGTTATTCAAAATTTTATTGTTTTATTGGGTGTCTTTAGTTATAAACTGGGCAGTTTTCCCATTGAATAATTTTCATTTTGTATCGTCTGTTCTAAATTGTGTTTTTGTTTAGTTTTTATGTTTTTTTTTAATACTTCAGTGTTATAATTAGTCTTTCATGTCAAAAAATGCTTAGTTTCTTTTATGGCTACTGCATGTAAATTGTACCTCTGTTTGTAAGCCTATTAACCAGTCATCTGGCCAATTAATTTCCCTTTATGCTACCATGATGTGTTATTCTGTCATGGCCAAATGACTGGTCAACTATATTGTTCATTGCTTAGTCGTTGAGTTCCATTCAGGTTTTTATGTTAGTTCTTCAAGTTTCTACGCTGTCATTTTGATTTATCATGAGAGTGAGATTTTGCATGATATATCCAAGGAATGAATTTTTATTTTTCATTGTTTTTTAGTGATTTAAAGTATTTTTTCACATCTTTGTAGGTCAAAAATATATTGTCTTTGTGATATAAGGGAATATGTCAATAGGTGTTTTCTTTTTTTTATGTATTGTTGGGTGTTTCTTTTGTTTTCATATCACCCTTTGGTTTTTTTCAATAAAATCAAACCAGGTACACTTCATAAAAAATTTTCATTAAATATTTTTTGGTGCCAAATTAGTGGGATCACTGGATTTTAATAGGTGTTAAGTTGGCACATTTGTTTCTTGGATGATTTTCAGATTATAATTAAAATATTCTCATTTTATTTTTTTGTCTCATCTCAAGTCTTTTGATTGTTTTCTTTGCTTATGAGCATTCTTATTACATAATAGAAAAATTAAATACTAAGTGGAAGGCTTTGATCTACTTTAACTGCAAAACTATGCCTTAAATGCTGAAATTATGAATGCAATTACAGATGGTAGAGCCCTTACGTATGTGTGTATATTTTAGTTTCTTAGGCACCTTTAAATATAGTAAAAAGAAAATCAAAACTTATCAAGATATTTTCTTTCACTATTATTCATACATTGTTTTCTTGAAATTTACTTTGATTGAAAATGGATCATAGTTTTATTAGTTTAAATCAGTTACCCAAACTTTTTGTTTCATCACCCCCCCCCCCTCCCACCCCCAAGTCAACTCGACCTCCCTGGATCTTTCTATCGCTCTCCAGGAAGCAATATTGCTCATTTCAGGAAACACTTGTTTAAATCTTTTTTCTTTTTTAAATTTTATCGAATTTTTGATATTCCATGTAAGAAATAGAATATACAAGGTGATTTCACAATTCCCCTTTGTCACATTTTACTGGCAAACCATTGATCTTAGAGCAGGGGTTCTACTTTTTTGTAAAATGTCCTACTTTCTAGATATTTTTTTTTACCATATCTTTCAACAAAATTTGAGTAACGTTTTTTAAATGAAAAGGGAATGTATTGCTAAAAAGAAATATCACCAAATAATACAAATGTAGGGAATTCCAATTAATGGTTCTGCCAAAGCAGTTGCATCATTTTTTAGGTTATTTGGGAGTGTGTGTGAACAATTTCGTTTATTAATTTTTCTTTTGCTTGCTTTGACGGTTCAAAAACGTATTTTGTGTCAATGTTTTGAGTAGTCATTAAAAAATTCTATCTGGATAAGAAAAAGTATTTTGTATTTGCTACTTCATTGGTCTTGGACTATTAATTAATTGTTACACTTGGACTACATTAATTAATTCATCTTTCAAAATTACGGTGCACATTTTGTGTACAGGTGAAACAACAGTTTGCATAACAAAGCTGTTGGATATATGGGCCTATTCTAGGTTTTTATGACTTTGATACTCCCAAATAGCATTATTATCTTGTGTGTTTTTGGGATATTCAGACACGTTTATAAAGTTCTGCAAAAAGCTAGAAATGAAAGTGCTTCATTTGTCAAAAACGATCTTGCTGGCATTGCACAGTAAAATGTAAACAAATCCCTTTAAAAAAGATGGTTAGCACATAATTTACATTGGACCTTGTAATTTAGAAATTTCACACCGTACTTTTGAAAGTTGTCTCATTTTTAAAAAACTTGAATGTCTTCATAATTTGCTGTGCAAGAGTTAACAGACTGGACTTTGAAAGACTCCTCTCAAAAAGAAAGAATGTAATATACATGGTGGTAACTATCGACCGCCCAATAATTACACACGATTCCTTGTGAAAAACATACGGAAAAGTTTTCAGTTTTTTGATTTAACCCATAATTTAATGAGTTATAATGCTTTAAAAATTTATGACATCACATCAAAATCCTGTTAAATTCACCAAATGTACACCAAACGTTTAACTTGATGTTTTTTAACTGAACAATGATATAACCTTGAGAAATTGAGAAAGTAAACTACACTGCTCAAAACAAGTAGGGGAGCAAGCAAAAAAGTGAAGAAAACCGTGCGAGACAGCCACGTATTGGCATACAATGGATAGTACACGTGTATCAATGCGCAATACAGAAAAAAGACGTAAAAAAATTTGGAATTAAGCTTTAATTCTTCAAAAATATGGAAAAAACATGAAAAGATGATTTAGGGCAACAATTTGGTTACATGTAAACGATAAAAAAAAGTACTGTTTAGACATGATGCATGAGTTTTAATAGGGCGTGTGGTCTCCTCTAACAGCTAAGACTGCTGCACACCTGTTTGCCATGGATGCGATGAGGTTATCGATCAGACTTTGGGGAATACTGTTCCACTCCTCAAGAAGTGCAATCTGCAAGTCTCGGACAGTAACAGGCGGCCTTGGTCGCGCAGCAATGCGTCGTCCGAGCATGTCCCAAACATGCTCGATTGGATTCAAGTCAGGAGAGCACGCTGGCCATTCCATACGCTGTATTGTTTCAGCTTCAAGCATGTTCTCCACCAGACGAGCTCTATGCGGTCGGGCATTATCATCCTGGAAAACAAAGGAATCTCCAATGGCTCCAGCGTAAGGGATGACATGAGGTCGCAGTATCTCGTCTGCATACCTTCGGGCCGTCAAAAAGCCATTCCGAATAATATGCAGGTCCGTACGTCTGCCTATGCTGATTCCACCCCATACCATCCAACCAGCTCGTCTGTATTGTGACCTTTCACGAACGAATGCAGGGTTATTTCGAGTGCCCCTATCCTTCCATACCAGAACACGTCGGGTGTCACACTCCAGACTGAATTGGGACTCGTCTGTAAACAGCACTTGGCTCCAATCATGTTGCTCCCAATCTCGATGTTCAGCAGCCCATCTTCTTCGGGCCACACGGTGGCGTGGGGTCAACGGAATGCAGACCATTGGCCTACGTGCATAGAGCCCTCCCTCATGAAGCCGATTACGTACTGTTTGGCTGGACACCCTTCGTCCTGTTGCCAAGAGCAACCGTCTTTGCAGCTGCGTAGCATTCTCTGTTCTGTTTTGACAGGCTGTTAACCGTACATACCGGTCATCAGTTGCTGTGGTGGCGCGTGGCCGACCTTGCCCTGGTCGACGTCTAACATTTCCTGTTTCTTGGAATCGATTCCACAGCCTTGCAACAACACTTCTGGCGACTCCAACAGTGTCCGCGACACTACGTTGTGTTTTCCCGGATTCCAGTCTGCCTGTAACACGCCATGCCATGGATTCCGGTAAATCACGTTGTTGAGACATCCTCAAGTCACCTTGTCTCAAAAAAAATACTGCGCAATCGAATTTCACAGTTACGGCAGTAAAACAGACGTTTCTGCAACATCCCGATTTCTGCCCTTATCTCCTTTTTCTGGTTTTTGACGTCATGAACTTTGATTTGCATATGAAGTTTTCTTCTTCCGTTTCCTGCTAGGCTTTAAATTATGGATGATTCATTTTATGTTACTTATCGGTATACATCTTGGCGTAATTTTGTTAAAACCATGTGCTTCCCCTAATTGTTTTGAGCAGTGTAGTTTTTTTCCCTCTTTTATTGTATGTGTGTCCGCGCACTTCTACAATTTTTATGCGGTTGTTAATTATGATTTTCTAAGGTTGCAAAGAATTTTTGAGTTCATCTATAAGATTAAGCAAAAAACTACTACCGCCCCTAAAATTCTGAAATTTTGTTCAAATATGTTACTTGCCACGTGTTAGTAAAATGAATCTGAGATTTAGAAGTTGACTCAAGTATTTTTTAAAACACATTGAATTCTCAGATTTTTAAAATTTATACATTTTTCCAATCTTTAAAATTCATAAAATTCTAATGGATGGTCAGATATAAAAGTTTGAGATTCATCTTACTAAAACATGCGTATAAATATTTCTACAAAATTTAAGAATTTTTTGGTGTAGTAGGTTTTTTTATATCTTAAATGGATGAACTCAAAAACTGCAATTTGTGAAAATCGCATTGTTTTTTTCTTATTCACATTTACGCTATAATTCATTCATTTTTAATTTGATTTATTTGTTTATTCAATATTGCTTGGCCGAGGCCTATACAAGAGAATGCGGTGGCGAAGTTTGACAGAGATGATTGATGTTACAAAGGAAATCGGAAACTGTTGTACAATCAATAATGTTTGACAGGAGGTTGTTCCAGTTGGTTATTGTTCGAGGAAAGAAACTAAGTTTGAAACAATCTATGGATGCAAAGACTGGTTTCAATTTTTGTGAATGGTGAATTCTTTTTGCAAAGTATGAAGCTGGAGTTAGAAAATTTGAAGTGTCGATATGAAAATGGCCATAAAGGATTATGGAAAGGAAAGATAATCGAGAGAGATATCTATACGGTTAAAAAGCGGTTGCATATTAAGTTGGCGCTTGAGTGCAGTGACGGAGGCAGACGATGACCAACAGTTAAGAATGAAACAGGCGGATTTATATTTTGAATAGATTTCTAATTTGTGTATGTTAGAGAGTATGGGGGGTCCCAGATTTCACAGCCATGTAAGACTACAGGAAGGATGTAGGTTTGGAAGCAGAGATGCCTGAAGTGACAGGTGGAGTTGTTGAGGTGCCGACGATGAAATTTTTTTTCAAATTGAAAGAAATTTTAAATTGAAAAAGATAAATAAAAAAAATAAATTTCAAAGTAGTCCAAATCAATCTTGTGAAAGGGTAAAGTAAAAATTTATTAATATTTCAGCGTGATAAAAGTCAATTGTAGTCAAAAGGAAATGGAAAAATTGTTGCAACATGCAGAAATCTGTATGAAAATTCAACTCAATGAATAATCAATAGAAAATAAACGAAACCACTAATTATTTTGAATATCTCCATTCATAAAATGACTAATTTTATTGAAAGTTTCGGATAGAATCGTCGTTATTTTTTACTGTTTTGCAAGTCACCATCAAGCTACCATTTTTGCAATCTTGGAAGTTTTTTACGCATGACTGTTTAGATGAAATTTTAAAATAACTCAAAAATATTGCCCTGCTTCATTGATCAATATGTAATCTGATTAAAATGACAGCCTAAAAAAACGATTGCGTAGCAAACACAACACACTGTGTGCACCTTTCCTTGAAAAATTTGACTTAATTAGAAGACAAATTACCACATTTTAGCAAAAAAGTGTTGATTTGGTTTGAAACAATTTTAAGTAGATCTCATTTGGCTAAATTTACAAATCTGGTGATAAATTTGCCACTATAGTAGATGAAACTAACATGTAATTGCATGTAACAACAAGGTTATACTATCACACTGCATTCAGAGGAAAAAGCGCCAATCGTGAAAGAAGGCAGCCAAATTTGGCTTCTAATGGGATTTGATATTTCAGTTCATTTTCAAAAAGTGCTGCTGGTGGAAAAATTTACTTTCGTTGGGTGTCTGGCACGTAACTGACCGTTAAAAAAATGACACGTCACAAAAATTCAAAGCATCATAAGTCATTCAATATTCGTTGGATCTTAAAAACTGAAAACATTTTTACTTTATTAGTTTTTCACAAGGAATCGAGTGTTTGTCAAAATTTCTGTCATTTTTCTTTGGCTCGAGAGAGTCAGTCAGTCTTATAGGATACTGAAATAGTGCTATGGATTATATATGATATTTTTTTTAGTTTTTCTTTAATAAGGCAACGATTAAGTTGTGATGGGGGTACCTCCCCCCCATCCTACTTTTTCAAATTTTTTAAGTGGGAGCCCTGCTAGAGGCATCTGGGTCTGCCTCATGATCGTATACTTGTAATACCAATTTCTGGTAATCAATTATTCAAACATTACTTCCTCAAGTCGGAGTAAAAGATTGTTTATTTATCTATAACAAATAATGGATATATGAGGATATTTTTAAATTCCACACTTATATATATATAAATTAGTAGATATATTTTATGCTACTACTCCTTGAGCGAGAGAGGAATGGAGGAAGCAATAGGTCAAGACACCCCAAGCTTTAGTCATCTTCCGCTCCTCCCCCTGTCACCCCCCCCCCAAATGACTGACCTGTGGAAGTATGCCTCTAGGATCAACGGTTCTCCAGTAAAATGCGGCAAGGGAAATTATGGAATCGCTAATTTGGTGATGGCTGTAATGTCAAAGCCTAAATTTTAATGACTTCAACTAACAAAAACTAAAGAGAGTCATAGAATCATCTGTTCCTCTTACAAACTTTTTTATTATGACGAGTAGCCGTGGGTTTAACCCCTTTACGATCAGGGACTTAATATTGCGTTCAAACGCCAGTGGGATAAATTCAATCAGGCTGACTCTTTCTTCATATTTTTTTTCTGATCGCGAAGATTTATTGTAACCCCCTGTTCTCCCACTACCAAAGTGAAATCTCAACTGAGATAACGCTGGTTCGGTTCTCCTCAACTCGTCCACCCCCACACACATAATGGATCTTTCTCAGAACTAATGCTTCTTGTATATGCTGTACATAAAAGTGAGAAAGAGAACACACAAGTAAAAACACTACAAAGCAAGTTTGTAGGTGAGGGCGAAAAAAAGCAAGGCACTGTACTAATATTCTCTTATACAATATCTCTCTCTACTGTTCCTCCCCACTCTTATTTTTTTCTTTCCCATTTCTTCCTTTTTTTAATGTGGAACAAGGCTTCCACATTTATCGCCTACACGTCTAATGCAGGTTATTCAAATTTATCTCCAATAGCTTGTAATCGAAGGGGTTAATAATATTGTTATCTATGTACGGGACCGAAGAAAAATTACGACTTACCGAGGCTGTACTGTATTTAAATTTAGAACATTAGTTGATTATTGAGAAGGTGAACATTTAGTGATGAATTGAAAACTCCCATTAGGATTGTTGTCTGTTTTTTTAAATTCAAACTGCCAAAAATCCAAATCACTGTTTTATTAACTATTTGTTTAAATAAGCAAATATTTTCCCCTTTTTTAGATTTCTGTTACAATAGGGCGCATTAGTGATGCCGTCACGACCGGCAGTGCTGATTTAGAAAAGGAAATGCGCTAAAAGCTATTACACAGCCCTGAACAAAGAAACTTTAATCAGATACTTCTATTCACACCTTATACCTTTTGATGCGCTACTTCCCTATCGCCGATTAAACTCGTGCAGTAGTAACACGTAGCTTTTCTTGAGCTCATTCCGAAAGGGTCAATAGTAGTACAATAGGGCGCATTAATGTGACGTCACGACCGGCAGCGCTGATCCCAAACAAACATGAGCTGGGCGAGATAAGGAAGAAAAACGCCATAGGACGTGTATATATACAGGGTGATTATAAATAAACTATCCCGACATATGGGCCCCTAACTATCATACCATTCACAGAAACTGAATGAAATTTTGGCATAAGGTATTTTAAGGTATGCGCTCAAGAATGATATGGAAAACAACAGTGTCACCCTAACAGTTACGGTTACAGTGAGAAAATTTCGAAAATATCAAATGGCAACACCAAGTTTTTTGTATTGGAATGTGATCTCCATTGTGAAAAACCCTAAATAGCGTTCGAACGGCAACTGTAGCATGAAAATCACCGGCGATAGATAGGCTAAAAGTGAGGACAACCAATAAGGACAGAGAAGCAGCATAAAATAAAGCATTTTATTGTGTTTCACAAATTTTCCACATGACCTTGTGGAGGACTAATTAGGCTGGGATCTCAGCCGAAGAAACGGTGTGACGAATGAAACGAACATTAATGCTCTGGGGCACGGCAAAGTCCTTTTTACTTTTTCCTTGCCTAGCTCCGGGGATTTTCGTGCTACAGGTGCTATTCCAACGCTATTTAGTGTTTTTCAGTATGGAGATCGCATTCCACTACAAAAAACTTGGTGTTGCCATTTGATATTTTCGAAATTTTCTCACTGTAACCGTAACTGTTAGAGTGACACTGTTGTTTTCCATATCATTCTTGAGCGCATACCTCAAAATACCTTATGCCAAAATTTCATTCAGTTTCTGTGAATGGTATGATAGTTAGGGGCCCATATGTCGGGATAGTTTTTTTATAATCACCCCGTATATATGTATGTGAGTCTCTGTTTTTAAATTATCTTTCTAAAAAAATATGATCAAATAAGACTTGTGAGCTCTTGAAACGGGAACCTCAAACTTGTGAACATGCGATGTATGTTAAAAATATAATAATAGTTTGTCTCTAATTAGCTATGAAAGCTTTTTTATTTCTCGCATGCTATCCGTTCACGTGCGTTTGACCTAATTGCTCTGAATATATTTATATCATTAGATTTGAATTTTTACTTATTTTCAAATAACTTCCTTTCATTAATTAATTAACTCTTTTTGGTCAATTACTGTATTTCGTTTATTAAATCTGAAATTTGTCCCGATGGATTCTGAAATTACTTTTTCCATTAACTTTAAATTTTTATCAATCATGAACTCATTTCTTTCAAAAACTCTTTTTTTCATAAATTATTACTTTTAACGATTACGAAATTATTCTGGCTAATTGCAAAATTATTCTCAATAATTCTGACTTCTATCAGTAGTTCTGCAATTATTGCTTTCAGTAATTCAGTGACTATTTTTCATTGATTCTAAAATGATTTTTTCATTGATTCTAAAATGATTTTTTCATTGATTCTAAAATGATTTTTTCATTGATTGTAAAATGATTTTTTCATTGATTGTAAAATGATTTTTTCATTGATTGTAAAATGATTTTTTCATTGATTCTAAAATGATTTTTTCTTTGATTCTAAAATTATTTTTTTCAATAAATCTAAAATTATTTTTCATTAAGGCGTTTTTTAGCATTTCTGTAAATTCATTATTTATGTATACTTTTTAGATGTCGAGTTTGGCCTCTCGAAATATGTAGCCTATATGAAATCATATTGTCACCCGACGGCCTTTTAAATGCATCAAACTCACAGCATTACTATTGATTCTGGAAAGTATCTCACAGTTCTAAATGCAGCAATACAGATTTTCAGTGGCCAGAACTCTTTTTTAACAGCTTTTTTTTTTTTGGGGGGGGGGGAATTCAATCATTTTTCTATGTAAAGTAGCTATTTTCTAAAAATGGTCGGCGGGTCACTGCAAAAATCTCGGAGGGCCACGGGTTGAAGACTCCTGGCCTAAGTGAAGTTGCGATTTGTTTTCATTTTTTTTTTGTTTTCAGGTTTCTTCTCAAATATGGCTCGAAAAAATGTGATAAAGTTTCATCATTTACTTGACTTCATCAAAGAACCTAAACTGATAGAAAGAGGAGAAAATGTGCAGTATAGAATCGCATGTCAAATCCATTCACTATGATAGAGATGATGAAATTATCTCGGGTATTGTGGAAGTGTTTACAATCAGGCACAAAACACATCACAATTTTTTATAGAGGAAAAAAAAAAAGACTGAAAATAATTTGTACGATTCGACTTCCAAGTGATTCATGGATTCAATGCAGGAATCAAAAGCATGGCTACTAGGAGAAATGCGAATAAATAGATAGCATGCGAGAAATAAAAAGCTTTCATAGTTAATTAGAGATAAACTATTATTATATTTTTAACATTGTATGTTCACAAGAGTTTGAGGTTCCCATTTCAAGAGTTGATCATAGTTTTTTTAGAAAAATAATTTAAACAGTTTTCATAGCTTAGAATAGATGGTAGAGCATTCGTCCGGCAAGCGAGAGACCGGGGTTCGAGTCCCCGTGGGGGCAGTGATGAATTTTCTTCCTTGTAATCAACGTCTCCACAAATAACCAGTCTTTCAATGAATCTTGTATTGACAAGTGGAGAGGACATTTCTATATACAGCTTATGTTTGTTTGGAATCAGCGCTGTCGGTCGTGACGTCACACTAATGCGCCTTATTGTACTACTATTGACCCTTTCGGAATGAGCTCAAGAAAAGCTACGTGTTACTATACGGCACGAGTTTAATCGGCGATTTGAAACATTAAGGGAAGCTGCGCATCAAAAGATACAAGGTGTAAATGGAAGTATCTGATTAAAGTTTCTTTGTTCACAGGGCCCTGTCTATAGCTTTTAACGCAATTTCTTTCCTCCATCTTGGAGGAACTTTCACTTTCAACCGCACTTTCCTCCATCTTGGAACGGCAAAATCAGTTTTTGTTGAGACGTCTAATCGTTTAAAAAAAGGATGGATAGGGAACACAGCGATTGGCTATAGCGATAATACTGACGTCGTACTTATTAACCCTAGATAACTAAAATCGGTGTTACTCAGTTACTTATGGGTTAGGTAGTCTATTGGACGAATGTTTAGTTATCTTGGGTTAATTAGAATGGCGTTGTATTACAAGAACGTGCTCTGTTGATGGAAATCTTTCACGAATACCGATTCCAAAAAAAAGAGCCATGCGGAGATTTCAAGTGTGCTATGTCGAGCTGGAATCGACATCAGAACAAAACAGCATTTCGTTATTATAACAGCCCCTGTGGATTCGGCTTCTTAGTAAAACTGATAAGCTATTCAAAAAACGCAAAAGCTAGCATACAGGGGCCGTTCTGATTGCGGAAGGGGTCGCTACAAAGTACGAACTGTATCAAAGAAGTGCCAAAAATATACCTCTGGACCGCGACAGGTTGGAAAAAAGGGGGGGGGGACTTCGAAAATTCTCTTCATTCCTTCATTAACCCTTACAGTAGCAATCTCCAGATATCTCGTCAACTTGATCTGCTTTATTTCGGTCACCTCGAAATATCTCGGGTTCTTAATACGCTTTTATTTCCAATGTGTCCGCATTATAACAGTCGGATCAGGAAAATTTTTAAAACCTTTCAAAGGGTTAAAAGTTTCGTAATATTTGATGAATCGGCTGTAGACAACTCAGAACAAAGCCGTAATTCGTCTGACCGTGGTACCGCGGTGCCCTTGTGGCACATCATTACTCTGCCGATTATTTTTGTAGTTGTGCAGAAATTGCCATGATATGGGTGTAAAAAAGATATTTTTTGCAATAGATTAATATTGCTGAGTGCCATCTGGTGCCGAGTTTAGATGTAAAAAAGTTGATAGGAAAGGAGCCGGCCTATATCTTGGAGGGGACGTATCCAGTTTCACCTCGTGAGGGATGTGACCCAAGAATGTACCTTTAAAGGGCCAGCCTGATCATAGTGCATGTGATGCAATAACATGTTAAAGGGGAGAGGGTGAACGATGAGCCTCTTATCTATAATGATGATGATTCCCTGCACCGTTATGATAATGAATTATGATGAATAAGGATATGAAAAACTTAATACCTCCACCGAAAATGATAAATGGAGAGAAGATGGTATTCGAGGATGACGTCACTCTCCGCTATCCATACGAAGGTTTTTAACAGCTAGCTGATGCGAAGACGAATCTAGGAAAGACAAAATTTCTTCAGCACACACGAACTCTAAGGAAAGATTGAGAATCGTTGTCTTTGTAGTCTAGTGGCCTAGGGTGCTCACCCGGAAAGTGAGAGGACGTGGGTTTGATTTCTCGCAAGGGCACTTGAATTTTCTCTTTCTTATATATTCATTTTAGCATCAGCCAGCTGTTAAGAGGGTATTATTTGCAAAATATTTACAGCCTTTTTATGTCCAGTCTGACCTTTAAAATACATTCTTAGGTCTGGGAAACACGGAAATTCTTCAGGACTATATGGGGGAAATTTCCCTCAAATGGTCGAAATGCGAGCTGTCCATCCTGCCATAGAACATTTCGCTAAGCTCTTGACGTATTCATATTTGTATATCGTGAGGATCTTTGTTTCCGCTTTGATGCTAACGTTACGCAGGCACTCACTTGCTGACTCGTCTTAGGTATTTATTTTGTTGATGCTCGAGTGCTATGAATTTGTATCTTTTTTTGTACATCCACACAGGTGACGCATGGGTGTGGGGCGATCAGCATTTTATAGAGTATTAATTTATTGATAGAGAGTGTAGATCTGACACTGAAGAGGCGGCTCGCGAAGGAGGCTTAGGCGTGCGCCCCTGAAAATTACGTCATTAATTTAATTCTTTAAATGGATTTGATACCAACTTAATACCATTGGATTTTTTTTAAATGAATTTAATAAATTAGACAAAAATTTTTTTTGGAGGCATTGATAAAAAAAAAAAAAAGTCCCGTAAAATACGGGTCATATAGTCAAGGTTCGGCAGCGCTTTCCATAGAGAAAGCTCTACATTCTTCTTTCTTCTTTGGCCGCTTTCCGTCGCGCGCCATATGAGATACATTTTGGTAGTATGAAAACCAGAGGATGGAAAATTTTTGGGCGCGCAAAGAAAGCGCTGCGGATACTTATGCTGCCATCTACTTTCTTTTAAATCTGTTGTATCTTCTAAATTGCAATATATTTGTGAATAAAATATATATATATATATATATATATATATATATTATACTTTATCATAGAAATTTATACAACTTTTAAATTAGAGTATAATATTCGGTCCAGATCTTTTTTGTAGAGTCCAGTTTTTGTGAAAATTTCCCTTATTTTTGTGAAAAGGATCAGTAATTTTGCAGGAAGCGAAGTAATCTACTAGTTAATCTACACAAAAGAAATTAAATTCCAAATTTATGGATTCATTAATTTTTATTTTGTGAAGGTCCGTTTTTCAGGTCCAGAATCTTCTGAAGGTTCCGTTTTTCAGATCCGAAATTTTGGAAAGGGTCCGTTTTTTAGATCCGGAATTTTGTGAAGTGTCCGGAAAACGGGTCCAAATTTTGGGCGCAGACCCCTGATATTTGAAGAGTATGAATTTTCACAATTGGCAAAAACCATTGCCGATGGCAACTGCTAAACTTAAACGATGATTTTCAACGTTGATAAGACATTGCTTAAGCTCACTAGCTTAAGCGAACTATTTACGTAAATGTTGCGTTAATAGAGCATTATTATTTTTGTACTGCATAGGTATACACAGTGCCGTCTTAAGGCATGGGCCCACCCGGGCACCTCACAAAAATGAGATCTGGTTGAAATTTTCGAGTATTTGTTTGGTAAGGGCCTCAGAAAAATCAATTGGCCCGGGGGCCCATGATACTCTTGAGACGGCCCTGGGTATACAGATAATGTGAAAAATAATTTGATAAATAGTACATGTAGCCTACTCAGGACCGGAACTACAGGGGGGCAGAGAGGGCAATTGCCCCTGGCAGAAAAATTTCGGGGGTGGCAAGTTTTAGGGGGAAACAAAGAACACCATTATATAAAATTATCGAATTTTAAATTGGTGGGGGTGGCAAAATCATGTTTGCCCTGGGCGGAAAAAATCCTAGTTACGGCCCTGCATGTACTTGACAACATATCATCACCGATAGATGCGGGTATATTTTTGGAAATCTGCGCCCCCCCCCCCCAAAAAAATATCCGAACACGCGAACAAAGCCTCCTAGATACTACTTCTAATAGTATATCTAGGAGGCTTTGGTGCAAACCACTCGCCTGCTGTGAGCCTACTCTCACCTGTAAAACGGCCTTTGCTGCACGAAGGAATTTCGTGAGGAGAAGCTAAATGTCAGGGCCGTAGTGTGTCTTTCGGGGCAACGGGACTGACTTTTCCTTGGCGCCGTTCTTGAAAGAGTCGTTATCATGCAAAATAAGTGTAAATTTTTTAGGGACCCCCTATTCAGCTCCGGGGTCCTGGGCAGTGCCCCTGTTGCCTCACCCTAGTTACGGCCCTGTCAAATGTTTATTTTGGATATGTTACCAGCGCGATCCGGGAATTTCGCCTCTGAGACGATTCGTCCAGGGTACATTTCTACGCCGGAAATTTCGCCGATGACATTTCACCTGCCTTGACCATATGAATGACTGATTAAGTGAAGTGACCAAATGAGTGACCAAGTGAGTGATTGTGTGAGTGACCAAGTGAGTGACTGGATGAGCGAGTGTGAGTGAATGACCATATAAATGATCAAGTGACCGTATGAGAACCTAGTGAGTGGGTAACTGACTGTATAAGTGACGAAGTGAGAGAAATGTATGGGTCGAAATGTCCCATTCACTCGATCACTCATACGGTCACTCACCCACTCACTTGGTCACTCACCCACTCACTTGGTCACTCATACAGACATTCACCCATTCGGACATTCATATGAAACACAAAAACAAAACAGAATCACATATTTATATGGTATACATAATCACATATTTATACATAATCACATATGTATTACTGGAAACCCCAACCTGATTAGCTACTACTTCACCAAACACCAACTCTGGCCTTATCGCTATATTGCAATTTACTGCTATTAGTGAGATGGGTTGGAAGTGAAGGTCTATCGGTGGTCGCCTCGAGTTCGTTAAGGAAAATATCTTATCTATATTTTCCCTTGGGTTCGAACCCGGGACCCTGACAACAACCTTCACGATGGTAGACGAGCATCTTACCACCATGCCACTCGGTAATAACCTGATTAGCTGGAAGCGTTTGCGCCTCAATGGATTGTGCGGGATGGACCCGTCCCATAGCCACCACGATCACCCGATTTATCTAGCCTGGATTTCTTCTTGTTGGGGACCCTGAAAGCCATAGTTTACGAGACGACCGTTGATTCTGACACTGACCTCGTCGCAGCTGCAAACGTCCGCGAAATGCTGGCTATTTTTCAAAGGGTTCGACAATCAATGCGTCGCCGTTGTGAAGCGCGCATAACTATGGATGGTGAGAACTTTGAGCACTTGTTGTGAAACTTAACGTGTACACATACTGTCCTCGTGTAAAGTATCGCTGAATAAAAGAGTTTTTACACCCATTATTGGCTTGTCATTTGTGCATCTTCGTTTATCCTCACGCTGATCAGGTTGAGGTTTCCGGTCATACATTCCTATGCGATTCTGTTTTGTTTTTGTGTTCTTTATCTCCCCTAAAAGTTTGTACGTTGAGTTTTAAAACATCCTGTATAGCATGACAATGCCATTCACTTATACGCCTGTCTCACTTGGACCGGTCGTCCACCGGAAGCGATAAACAAGCCGTGCGCAGATACCTGTATTCGTAAGACTGATCCCATTGCACAGAAAGTACGAGAACCTCAGCCATCAGCTGTGATCTATAGCTAATGACTTTTCCGGTGACTAGAAAATTTTCCGATTTGATTGGATATTTCTGAGCTATTCGCTCCGTTTGTTTTCCTTTTCTCTTTGGTCGCTCTCTCCCTTCCTTTTTTCCACATGGGAACTGAAAAATTTGATAATTGCCGTTCATGGATCACAACCCATGAACGGCAATTATCAAATTTTTCAGTATAATGTATATATGAATTGACATCATCATCATCATCGTGCTCCTCCCCCAGAAATAATGACCGTGCCCCCCTAGACTTCCAAGTCTATCCCGCCTATGGTAGTGATGGTAAGTAGTATAATCGATTAACTATAACTATTCATTTATTTGCAACAAGAACGCCTTCTCTGAGTTTTTGTTAGATGTCTCACATTAAGCATGGACTTTAATAAATAAACTAATAAATTTAATTGATAAACTTTCTTAAAAACTTTTAGTTTTTCAACATTTTCCCAAGATTGTTTGACGAACACACTCGTCTGCATGAATATTATACCAGGTGTCCCGTAAGTGCTAATGCGGCCTTTATCTCATCAACCGTCCATCACAGAGGTATGATTTCAATTTAAAAAGTGCTCAAAAGACATTCAAAAATTACTCTGTATCAGTTTTCAGAGTGAGAATACAGTGTGTCACAAAAGGAAAAAATCTAAATATTATACGGTTCACTTGTCCTCTAACTTCGAATTAGAAAGTTGTCGCCCCGTATTCTCTTAGCCCAAAAAAACCCTTGGTTTTAACTGCAATATTCACTGAGATATTTTAATTCAAAAATCGGAGAAAAGTTGGGAAATAACAGCGAAAACCAACGGGGACACAACGCTCCTTTCCCAACTTTTCTTCGATTTTAGAATTCGAATATCTCTGCGAATATTGCAGTGAAAAACATAGGATCTCTTTTGTTGGACTCAACACAGGGCAACAGCTTTCTAATTGAAAGTCAGAGAACGGGGGGAACCATATAAAAATATAGATTTTTTTTATCTTGTGACACACTGTATTTTCCGATTTATTACTATACATAATTATTATTTTTATCAAGTTCATTAATTGATTCAATATAGTCGGTCCACAACGTTCGACACCGGTTTAAGGGGGTTGGTGCATGCAAATTTTCCAAAAAACACATTTTTTAATTTTTAAATAATATGAAATTTTCTGCGTCTAATTGTGTTAAAGTTTTTGTTCTACCTGTACCAAAAATATTTTAAAATAAACTGCTGGCAGGCATTACACATGCTAATGTTTTTCACTAAAATGCGTTTTTCTTAAAACCAAGTTTTTTTGTTAAATAAGGAACATTTTTTTCAAACACCACTCATTCAAATGTCCTGAAACTTTGCGTGTCTCTTAACACTATGGTGTTATGTACTTTATCACAAGCTTTTAGGATTTTAATTGTTAGTTATTTTTTATCGGATTTTAAATCCAACAACATGCAACTTTTTCAAAAATCACCGAAATGTACCCATATATTGTGTCATAAAATATTTTTTAATAATTTTAATAAAAACTCGTGTTACAGTATGTAATACGAGGAAGGATTAGCCGGGCAAAAGAAATGGACCGAAACCAGAAGATCATAGAAGTGATAAGTCTGGAGCATCCGTACTTTGTTTAGTTCTCTCTCTTACGTATATTTGAGAATGATAATAAATCATAATGTGTAATATCGTTAATGTTGTCGTAAACTCATAATATCGTTAATGTTGTCGTAAACTCATAATATCGTTAATGTTGTCGTAAACTCATAATATCGTTAATGTTGTCGTAAACTCATAATATCGTTAATGTTGTCGTAAACTCATAATATCGTTAATGTTGTCGTAAACTCATAATATCGTTAATGTTGTCGTAAACTCATAATATCGTTAATGTTGTCGTAAACTCATAATATCGTTAATGTTGTCGTAAACTCATAATATCGTTAATGTTGTCGTAATCCAAAATCCCAAGTCTTATCCTAATTTTCACAATAGATGGCGCCACTACTCCGAATCATAAAACCGGCCACAACAATAATTTTTCCCAACTCTAAAACAGCAGAAACAGAAAAAAAAATACTAAAAAAAGCAGAAACAGAAAAAATTCTGGGAATTTCGACGGCTATTGGTGAATGCGTGTGGAGGAAAAAACACAAGAACACTCATATCAATGAATGTTTCAAAGTGAAAAAAAAATTCCAGAAACCTAAAAAGGAGGACAAAAGGGGCAAATTATTCGAAACGTAGGAGGACGCTTGAAATGACATCAAAGAGTAGGACGTTTGGTAACCCTAGTTTGGATGCGTGTTTTGTAACATGATATCGTTGGGTCTGGCAATTTTTTTTTTTATTTCTGTGTTTTCTTCAGTATAAAGAATGGTTCTTCCTTGTAAACAACCCTCTATAATAGAGTAGATGAAAATCCAAAATGCCTCAAATAGGACAAACAGCTGCTGAAGCTCTTGCGCTTATATCAAATGCATATGCAATTGCATATTTTAGCACTTTTTTTTTATTCGTGAATATAAATACAAAAAATCACCAATTTTTAGAATAAGTGCATATTTTTAGCATTTTTTCTATTAATCGCATTGTACTAATGTTTTCAAGATTATTTTTTTACTTTTTATTTTTCAACTTTCACCGAATTTCTTCTATTCTTTCAAGAAAATATTACACTATTATTTCAGTGTTCTATTGGTTTTTCTCTCTTAGGTAAGGCGATACTTCAGTGCTTTTAATCATCGTCATCATCAACAACCATTTTCTATCCACTGCTGGATGAAGGCCTCCTCTAAATTTTTCCATTTTGCTCTGTCTGGTGCTTTAGCCATCCAGTTGATTCCATCCACTTTTCTGATCTCGTCAATCCATCTTGCGTGGGGACGCCATCTCGGACATTTAACACCACAGGGGTACCAATCTAGAATACTTGTGGTCCATCTGCTGTCCTGTCTTCTTGCAATATGTCCAGCCCATTTCCATTTGAGACGTTTAATTCTTTCCATGATATCATATACCTTTGTGTGGTTCCTTATCCAAGTGATTTGTTTTCTGTCTCTCCTTGTGATGCCAAGCATACATCTTTCCATGCTCCTTTGTGTTGTCTGTAGTCTTTGTATCGTCTTGCTTGTGAGTGTCCATGTTTCAGCTCCATAAGTCAGTGCTGGTAGCACTCACTGGTTATAAACACTTTTCTTTTCAGGCACTATTGCGTGTGACTTCAGAATTACACAGTTCTGGCCAAAAGTGTTCCACCCAATCCTGATCCTTCTGTTTATTTCATTAATGATTCAGTTGTACATGGTAATTTCTTGTCCCAGGTAAACATAGCTTACTACTTCTTCCATCACTGTGTTGTTGAGTAAGATTGTCCTCTTCAACCCAAAGGGGAACATAACTTTAGTCTTTTGCAGATTTATTTTCAAGCCCACCTGAATGCTTGCCTTCGCCAGTTCTTGTATCATTTTTTCTAGTTCGTCTGGATTATTGCTGATAACAACAATGTCGTCGGCAAAACGCAAATGGTCAAGAAATTCTCAATTTATTTTAATTCCTTTCTCATCCCAATCCAGTTTTCTGAATACTTCTTCTAAAACAGGGGTAAAGAGTTTGGGTGAAACAGTATCACCCTGTCTGACTTATTTTCCAAGTTTAATCTTTGCTTTATTTCCTTTATCCAAACGAATCGTTGCAGTTGCTCTGTCATATACTTTCTTGATGATATTGATATGTCTTCTCTACCCCACTTACACCTAGAGCTTTAACAACAGAAGATGTGAAGACAAAAGAAGTAGCAAAAAAAGTCGCTGGAGAAAAAGAAATCAAACCGATGAAGAAAATAACAGAAGAAACAAAGAAACTGATGAAAGACCAAAGAGAATTTCAGATTAAGATGAATGAGCCTAAATCAAAAGTAGAACATACAGAACATTGTAAGACAGTACGAACGCGAATTACAGAAGATATCAGTAAGTTTAGTTGCGATATTGTAAAGAAAGCACTGGAAGAAAATGGGAGCTTAAAATAGCTAAAACGAAAACTGTGTGTTGGGAGAAAGGAAAATTTTGCACTAAAAAGGAAAGATGGAACTATCACATAAGATAGGAATTTTATAATACTCTGTACCAGCGGTTCTCAACCGGTGCTCCGTGTGCACTTCCCAGAGGCTCCTCGATGACTCGGGGAAAATAAAATAAATCAGTAAATTTGATAGATAAATAAAAAAAAGAGGTCTACAGGGGTCCGCCATAAAAATTATATACAAAAAAGGGCTCCAAATTAAACAGGGCTTCGCCATGGACATTATATACTGAAAAGGGCTCCGCGAGTGAAAAAAGGTTGAGAACCGCTGCTCTATACAAACATGAAGAATGGGATTGGAGCAGAAGAAAGGGAGCAGGAAGAAAAGAAAATGGAGCAGAATTTGTACGAGTAGCACCTGTGCTGAAAGAAGAAGTCTACAAGGCTATAAGATGTATGAAAAAGGGGAAATGCCCAGGTGAAGATTGGATTACAATAGACATTGTTAAGGAAGCAGGAGAAGAATTTGCCAGTATGCTAGCTGCTTTGTTCATGGATATTTTTATTTTATTTTTGTGAAGATTTTTCTTTTCAGAATTCAGCATTTTTAAATCCAAAATTTTTTTTCATTTCACGTGTATTTGTCAAAAATATTATGCATGCCTTTCACGGCATATTGAAGAATTTTTAAGGCACTTTTTATTTTTATTTTATGTGTATTTTGGTATTTTTAAATGCATATTTTCATAATTTTCATGAATTTTTTTTCAGTTTTTAACTTTTGAATTTAATTTTTTTTTTTTGCGTATACATAACTTTTCATTTTTAGTGCTATCATTTGGCATGTGATATTAGATGGATTTGTTTTCATCTTTCGCACATATTTTTGATTTCATAGTATATCTCGGCAGTTTTCATGCATATTTGAGCATTTTTGGTGCACATTTTTCCACTTTTTAAGTGATGCATATAATTCGATTCTGGGCACTACTGATGATGATGAAGAGGAAGTGAAGAAGTGACTGTTACAGAAGAATCCATTGTTGATGAAACACATCAGTTCTAGGACAATCAACAATAGAGACAATAACTTGGAGCAAAACCCACAACTAAACACTGTTCCGAAATTTGGAGAAAGAATTGGAGCAAGTGATAAAATTTTGGACCTGAGAGAACAATCCCCCCCCCCATTGCAATTTTAATGTATGTACATTACCCTCGATTGAGCACATTGTTTTTCAAACAAATCTGTATGCAACCCAGGGAAGAAAGAAGGTTTGATCTAGTTTCAAAGGATGAGTTTCTATGCTTTTTAGCCATAAATTTAGCTATGGACATAAAAAAAACAACTTTTTCTGTTGATATAATTTTTTGCATCTATATATACATAGATAATTCGGCATCTTCACCAGAATCACTGTCACATTTACTCATTTTATTTAATCGGATCTGGGTCAGTCATTCATTTCCTGACACCTGGCGAGCAGCCATAGTTCTTGCGTTCCCGAAGCCTCAGCAACCTAATAGTTACCGACCTATTGCTTTGACCAGTTGTCTATGTAAGCTCAAGGAAAGCATGGTCAACTATCGCCTTATTATATTGTCACTACCTTGAGGTTAACAATATTTTATCTAAACATCAAAGCGGCTTTAGACGGTTCAGGTCTACAACATGCAAATCTTTTACGCCTTGAGACTTCAATCAGACAAGCATTTGTGAAGAGGGAGCATAGCTAGCCATATTTTTTGGCATAGAAAAGGCCTACGACCGTACTTGGAGGCACGGAATTCTTTCCGACCTCTATAATAGCGGCTTGCGGGGCAACTTGCCCATTTTCATTAAGAACTTTCTTGCTCGCCGCATCTTCCAGGTACGGATCGGAAGCACATTATCAGCTCCCCAAATTCAAGAACAAGGTGTACCTCAAGGTAGCATTTTAAGTGTAACACTTTTTATTTTAAGACTCAACGGGGTGTTGAACCAACTCCCGTTGTCTGTCACTGGCGCAGTCTATGTGGATGATCTGCTGATATCTTACCAATCAACAGTGGCGTCGGAGCCGGGGGTGCTGTGGGTGCTCGAACACCCACGGAAGTTTGTAGAGCGGGTTCGAGCACCCACAGAATTGATTCAAAATCGAAATTTCCTACATGAATCTCAAGACGGGCACCCACAGGTTAGAAACACTTCCGACGCCCCTGCCAATCAGTGAATATGAGGTCAGCCGAGAGACAATTACAAACCGCTCTCAACAAGATCAGCAAGTGGGCTCATGATAATGGCTTCTCTTTCTCCGCCGACAAGACTGTCGCTGTGCACTTTTGTCGGCGTCGAGACCTTCATGATGACCCACAATTGTTTCTAAACAATAGTCAAATACCGATAGTAGAAAACACAAAATTCCTCGGCATCACATTCGACAAGAAACTCACTTTCAAACCTCATATTGCGCAATTAAGAGCTCGTTGCATGAAGACGATGAACCTCTTGAAGGTCATCTCTTCTACATCGTGGGGAGCAGACCGTAAGTCGCTCCTCCACTTATATAAAGCTCTTGTAAGATCGAAGCTCGACTACGGCTTCATTGTATACGGGTCGGCACCTCGGAGCTATCTGAGTGTGCTCGACCCAGTCCATCATCTCGCCCTGCGGATTTGCTCTGGAGCTTTCCGGACGTCTCCAATGGAGAGCCTGTATGTCGAATGCAACGAGCCATCACTGACATCAAGACGTCAGCAACTTTCCTTGAAATATTATATCAAGATGAAGGCTTTCCCAGATCATCCACTTCATCGTGTCATTTTTAATCCCTCATTTCATAGACTTTTTGCTGCTCGCCCTTCATGTGTTCCGTCTTACGGTCTTCGTATGAGGGCACTTCTGGAAGAACTAGAATTAGACATCAGTCGCGTGGCCCCAGTTGCTCGACAACTGGCACCATGGGAGCAGTCTCTGCCAGATGTCTCTCTTTCATTATCATTATACCCTAGAGCCACCACAGCAGATGCCATATATCGACAGATATTCTTTAGGCACAGGAGTAGGTACAATAGGTACTTCCCCATATATACCGACGGCTCTAAGAGCCCTGGGCATGTCGGTTGTGCCTACATCTGCTGTGAGGAGACATTTTTCAAACTACCTGACACATTCTCTGTTTATTCGGCAGAACTGTACGCAGTCCTTCAGGCTCTACGTCATATACGACGCAAACGTCACCGACTATGCATCATTTATAGCGACTCTTTCAGCGCATTGCAAGCACTGTGTTCCTTCAGTTTTCACACTCATCCTTTCATTCAAGCCATTTTTCATGAATTGGTACCTCATCCATCACGGTACCTCAGTAAAATTTTACTGGGTACTGGGTCATGTTGGAATACCGGGCAACGAAAAAGCAGACACCGCAGCTCGAACAACAACCAACATTGATATAATAGCCTTTTGGTACCTGCCAGTGACCACTTCTCAATCCTCCGGGAAGTGATGCATTGCCGCTGGCAGGACCATTGGAACAATCAAATTAATAACAAATTACATGCCATCAAGCCCACACTTGGCCATTGGCGTTCGAGCTGCAGGGCTAACCGAAAGGAGGAAGTTCTGCTTGCGCGGTTACGCATAGGACACAGTCGCATCACACAATCGTATTTGTTATTACGGGAGAGTCAACCGGGTGCCCTCATTGTCAAAGTCCATTGACCATTGCTCATGCTTTTACTTGTTCACATCATCGTCATCATTTTACGACCGCTTTTGGTCAGAGTCATCTCTCACTTCACGACATTTTATCTCACCATTGCGATGCATCTCGCATTTTTAAATTCATTAAAGCCATTGGTTTTTATAACAAATTATAGCTTTTTACAATTCATATCAGTGTTTTACGTTTCACGTAGCTTTTCATCATGGGCAGTCTTATTTTTTGACATGACAAAGGGACAATTTTTCTTGTTTTTATATGGTCATTTTTTTGGCGCAGTTTGACCAAATTGGTCCTTGCGCCAGCAAATTCAAAATCCAATCCAATATATACATAGATGCAAAGACATTAGTTGTTTTTTTTCTTCTCTCTCTCACATTCAAAAATCACAGTTCTACAGAATTTTTTTTTCAATTTTGCACTTACTATACTTAAATACTTGTCATTTGAGACTTTCTTTCATCAAGCATTAAGATACAATTTAGAAGTATTCCTCCACATTATGATATTCTTTACCTATTCTAATCTTTTTCCGGGTAATAAAATGAAATAGTCCCTGTGTAAAGGTACCTTTGCAATGCTTTCCCTGCCACGCATTTTCAACCCCGCTAATGAGCACGGTAGGACAAACAGTGTCCCACGTCATATATAAATAAAAACATGCATTTTTTCTCAATTTTCTGAAAAACCTAATATGTACAAATTATTTATGATATTAATTGATTAAGTCTTCAATTTTTCAGTCGAATATGTATTTGATTCCATGTGAATAATCTTTTCTTTGAAGGACAACTTGGAGCAAAAATTATTTTAATATAGTTTGAAATACATAGATCTATATCGTGAACCTGATAAAGATCTATATCGGATTTAGGATATAGATCTGATATAGTTCTATCTTAGAAGACATAGATCTATATCCTGAACCTGACATAGATCTATATCCTGAACCTGACATAGATCTATATCCTGAACCTGACAAAGATATATATCTGATACAAAATATGTTGATATATCAAAAACATTTCATCAATTATTATTGAATCCATATATTACTGTGTGTTTTATATCGTAGATGTTGGTATTTTAGGAGGATCAAGAACTTATCCACCATAGCTTCAATTGCCACATTATAATTGTACATAATTTTTAATTTAGAAAAATTTGCTCTTGTTTGTGTTGTATATGTGTTTTTCTTAAAAAATTATTTATTACTATTATTTCTTTTTGATGTTCTGTTCATTTCTTACCATACATTGAGCACTTTGACTTTTTTTGCGTTGCATGTTTTTGATTTTGTATTTTTCAATCAGTATAAATTAATAATTTTAATAAATAATTAATACATTACATGGCACATCAATTAAATTTTAATACATTAATAATGTTGTGTTTTTTGTTTTTATTTGTATTATATATAATTTCCTTAATTATAATATAAATATTTTTAATCATCTGCCTTCAGATCATAAATGTCTCACATTTTTTCTTTTGTAATTTTTGTGTATACATGAAAATGAATAAATTTGATCAGATTTGAAATACAAGTTTAAAAAACATTACTTGTAAACTAATATTATAATATAACCAGGGAAGTCGTGGTGGGTGGGTAAAGTAAGCAATGAAAAGAGTTCAGGGGGCCTGGTTTCAAATCCACTCACAGAAGAGCAACAATTTTTTTTTATTTCTTCTGAACGGGTGCCATCTATCGTCCAAAAGTTGAATTATTTGCATGTCACATTCACGATACAGATCTATTTATCTCTGACTATATCTTTTTTAGCCAGAACAATTTCATGGCTAGATATATATCAATATTGGAAACTGAAATTTTGCGATATAGATATATATCTGAGCACAGTAGCCCAGGTCAATAAGATACTCACCTAAAGTACCAAAGGATGTTTAAAAGTGTCGAGAGTTCAATACCCGGTTCATTCTCATCAGAAACTTTCTTGACACAGGGGTACAACAGATATGGTGACATGACCACAGAAAAAGATTGCTACCGCAGGGAGCCCCACACTGAGGGGTTAGCGCACCAATCTCTTGGTGAGTATAAAAAAGGCTGCCATTAAGAATTGGCAATAAATTGTAGGTCCCAGAGAGTCTAATTAGCCCTCGTGTGCAGAAAATGACAGCCTTTCGACAAAAATTATGAAATGATTAGATCTATATCTTTGTGCTACTGGGGTTTATCATACGAGGCAATATTTGTGATGCTCACTAATTTCAAAATAAAAGGCCAAAGGTGAATCAGAGAAATGAATGCGCCAAATTCATTGGTAATTTCAGATGAAACAAAATGGATTTCAGTATGAAGTAATTTGCATATGTATAAACACAAACCACTAGATGACATTCATAAGTTGTATAGTGATTAAATATCCTTGAACTGAGTAAGAAATCATTTTGATGATATCTTGTAATGTAAACGTATGCATACAACATAGAAGTAAGGTGAACAAAAGTACTATTTTTTTGATTTAGAGAAATATATATATATAACTACTAGAAAATTCTCTTTATTTCCATTCAATGAATGAAACATTTCAGATAATTCTTTACAATAACTAGAATATGTTTTAGGCTTTGCAATTTTACATCTATATACACATTCAGCTGAAACTTGCAGAACAAAATATTTGAAGCATTCGCACCTAAGGTTGAAAAGCTAGAGGAAAAAAGTTCAGAAATGCAATTAAGATACAGAAATTAACTAACAACATCACTGAAAACCTAATAAAAGTTGGTGCATCCAACTTGAAATATTGCACTCTAATAACCCAGCCTAATATTATTAGACTACAGAACTCTTTACCAAACCAAATGTTTGACAAGAAATAGCTAACAAATAGCACTTTGGACAACATTCAATTTGGAATTACTCTGCTTCAAACTGCCATCTACAGAACAATGGTAAGCCTACAAGCATGTGTAATAAAATATGTCTATCAGCCTTTAAAAGTGCACAACATTGTACCAATACATAGCTAATAAAAATAAAGAAAAACATCTGTACACGAAACAAAGATGCATTCATTATTTTCCAAATAAAAAATGTTTAGATGCAATGAGAACCATCCACATGTAATCTTACTCACTGAAATGATATTTTACCTGGGCATCTGACATTCTTCAACAAAACTTGGAACTTCATTTTTTCAATGGTTCATAGTGTATTTTATTAAAAAAGACATAAACCCAAGAGATCTTTGCAGCCTGTTCACGTCAGGGTTTTCTAAACTTTTTTTTTTAATCACTGTGAACACATTTCTTTAAGAAGTTTATTATACAGAATGTAGTCACAGTAAAGAGTCATTTTGTAAGAAAGTTCAGTATAAATATATTACAATATTAGAAAACATCATAATATATTTATTTGAGGAAAAATGCATAATTTTTATTGTTAAAATGTTGTTTCAAAATAAATGATTCTGTTTCATTTTCAACAAAGGACATCATTAAAAAAATGAGATCACCACACAGAACACCTACACAGGTCTTGTGAAACAGTTTCAGAAACACTGGACTAGGGAATAGAGTCAGTTACAAATACAAATTCATATCCAAATAAGGATTTGAACTCAAACATGTGCAGCCAAAGGCTGATAAATTTCATAAAACACATCTTAATTTACATGAGTTACAAAAAGATTAATGATTGAAAATATATCATTTGGTTCAAAAAAAAAAAAAAAAAAAAACACAAATTTATTCTAGTAAATTATTATTTCAATTTTTGAGGAATGGTCTATGTTTTGGGTGTAATAATTTGTGTACAAAAAGTTTAATATTTTACACATTAATTCTATTTATACATAAGAGGACATCATAAATATTACTACGAAAGAATAGTGTTGTTGCTTTTACATACTTTATCATGCTATGAAGATATAAAGACTAGAAAAACACAAATTCAGTACTGCTTTAAATTTTATAATGCATTGATTTGAAAGAAAAGACATCAATCTTACTCACAAGAGTTACTTACAAAACTTGTCATATTTTAATGTTCGGAATCCAGCAATAACATGAGTTAACCACTCAGTGTGGGAACTTTCTGCAGTAGAAATGACTGTGATAATCTTTGCACTATCTCTCTTCCACAAGTGGAAGTAGTACTTCTGCATTAGGAAAAATTCTGACAAGGGCGCGGTATGTAGCTCAGGTTGATAAGATACTTGCCCAAAGTACTAAAGGATGCTTAGAAGTGTTGCGATTTTGATACCCGGTTTGTCCTTGTCAGAAAGCTTTCCTGACACAGGGGTACAACAGAAACGGCAATATGGCCGCAGAAAAAATTACTACCACAAGGAGTCCCCCAATCGAGGAGTTAGTGCACCAAACTCTCAATGAGTATAAAAAAACAAGCCATCTGTTCAGAATCTGCAATAAATTGTAGGTCCCAGTCTAATTAGCCCTTGTGTGCAGAAAATGACCAGGGTGCGACAAAAAAAATGATCAAAGATTCTGACAATAACTTTCAACGGAGGTTTAAAACTCAGCCATTGACTACTTTACTTCTAGATTTTTTTGGCTAAAAATTCTGACAATGTAGAGTAAAAGTCCTAGTACTATAGTTTTGAATGTTCAATTATTGTAATGGCACTATAAGTTGTGCAGACAGAGATAACCAATGTTTGACCCATTTCTTGACTCTGGTGTATTAACGTATGTGCCAGTAGCTTTTGCCATATATCTTCTGAGTTTACAGCCCAGTGATAAGGTCTCCAAAACTGGAATCTTTATTTATACATAGAAATGAAGGAAAAGAGATGAGTGAATTTGTTTGTTCTTTTGTTATCAATCAACGCCCTCTTGTAAGTATTCACCACCCTTTCTTTAGTTCTTTTGTGTCAAGAATTGCATATAAACAAAAATCCAAACAAACATCCAACAAACAACTTTTCTTATTTCCAATTTAAAAGAGTAAAAAATACTGTGATAAAAAAACAATTATTCCTACCTAAGAAAAAACTATATGGTTGCAAATGTGTGTGGAAGTTTATATGCAATTCTTCCAAACAAATAGTTCAAGATGAGTTGCTATCCCAACTTGCTATCCCTTGTAATGGAAGCAGTTAATTTACACAGAAGTAACGAACTTCTGAACATCTTTTGGTACATCAGACGAATTTCTTATTGAGCTGAATCACCATCCCCTTACCATTTTGCGAGAAAAGAAAAAAAAATTTCCAAGAAACACGACAAAAATTATAAAAGTTCACAACAATGAAAGTTATGCTATGCATTTTTCAAAAACACAAGGACTGATATTTAGAGGAAAAATTACATCTAATAACAAAATACACATACACGTATACAGTCGGTCCCGTGTATGTATAACAAGTCCACTTTTAGTGAGAGTCTGGATTTAACAGAAAATTAATGTATATTTATTTGGTACAATGTCATTTTCATAGCAATTCTGTTGCTTTTAGCAAGCAGGTTTTTCAAGGTACCCTAGATTTGATGAGTGATCTAAAAGAGATGAGGAAAAAAATGAGAAAATAAAAAGTAAATGCAAAAATAAGCACAAACTGTTATTCTTTGCAATATGGAGATAATGCCCTTTGACTAGGATAATACACTTGATGAGGGATGACTGTCAATCAAATAATTCAACAAAAGGCCTATAACCACAAGGTTTGTTGTCAATGTGCATGAACAGCAACACTTCCTCTAGAAGAGAGGAATGGGCTTATACCTCCTAGATTTATGGTATCTAGAAATGAAAATTAGAAACTGACCAATCGGTATCTAAAGAAGATGTATATTTCAACCCTTGCATAATTCCAAGTGTTTGAATATGAATCACCTGAATCACCATAATTTTTCTTTCTTTCTTCGGGGGGGGGGGGGGGGCAAAAGAAAATTTATACTGTCAAAGATGAAATATAAATCAGATTGGATTTAACAAACATTTTCTCTGAAAATGACCTCCTCATTATAAGTGGATCTGACAGTAATTAATTATAAGGAAGAATAAACAGTAGTAGTCTTTTTAGAGGAATAGTGTATAAGCTTTAAAAAATAAAAAAAATGTTAGGGACACATGACTAAGAAATAGTATTTTTTTAAAATAAAATTCATGAACTCAGGTCACTACAATTAAAAACGTTAATGGTTCAGCTCTTTAATTCAGCTGAAATGGGGTTCATGTGTAAAAAATGATGCATGACATTTTTCTTATACATGAAATCTAATTATTTTGCTTTGTTTTAAATAAAATCAATGAAAAGTAAATAAGTATCACATTTTCATAATTGGAATAAATAATATGAAATTGGGTTGTGTGTGAGGTGCTACATATTTTATAGATTTAGTAATGCTTTATGCAAAAATTGCAAAATTATCAACAGCATATTATAAAAACAAGATCTGGATATTTTTTTTTAAAACCATTATTGAACTCACTGAAGCCATGTCAGTTAAAGCCAACTGTGTGTGGTTTGAGCAGATTTGCTATCATTTTGCACAATGAGCTACCTGAGGGAGGGACCCCAGATGAATGCAATAGTCAAAATTATTTGTTTTTTCATAATTCCTTTGAAAATGGCACTCATTGTGTGTTAGAATGTATAGGTCAGGTTATTCAAATTTCATTTACTTTATTTTTTCAGAATTTTTTATTTTTTTATTTTTTTTTTTTCATGTACAGTCCATCTCAAAAATATAAATAATGCACTTTTCTTTAAAATAACAAGAAAAATATGGCGAGTAAAATTAGCAACCTTTAATGGATAATATCTGAAGCATTTCTACATTTATAGAAAAAAAAATTTCTACAAAAGAACATTTAGAATATTTATAGTATTGAAAATAAAAAAATGGCTGTCTCAAAAGTTTAGAGAAAATTCAGATTTACAAAAATTACAGGCTTTTAATAGCTGTCATAATTTTTTTTCAAATAATTTCAGACTTCTAATTTTTTTCTAACCTCAAACACACTATCCTTCGTGGATCCAATTAAGTTCTGTAGAATTTCAACATCAAAACTGTACCATGCTTCCTCGATAGAGCTCTTCAAGTCATCAACAGTCAAATACTGTATATCATGTGCAAACATATTTATTGTAAGTATGCCCCATACATTCCTAATAGTTTTCATCGATGGCCAGTCTAAAACCGATACATTTTTGCAATTAAAAAGCTTTGTTGTGGCAGCAGATCTTTGAATAGACACGTTATAATGTGTCATAATAATATGTCAAGTTTGGTCCTCCTAAATCTTCTCTAATCTGTAGCAAATTGTTCTCGAGGATCTCCTTTAAGCATTAGAGTTTTGACCACCAACTTCAAAAGTTAAGGAAGCCTGACCATTAGAAGCAAATGCTGCCCATACCATTATCAAAGCTCCACCTTATTGTCTGCTGAAAACATTCATCTGAAACACGTGAGTTCAATTTTTTTCACTAAAATATGATAAATAATCAATATGATAAAATATGACAATAAATTATTTGTCTCTACAACACATGTTCTCATTTCAGTCGCTCTTCTCCACCTCTCTTTGGTGCTTCCTTATTACAGGCGCAATTTCCTAACACTCATTTATGAATTAAATACAAGCCTTTCTGATCTATGAACTGGATATGTTGAAAATTTGACTCTAGGATCTTTCATAATTTCATGCAAGGTCTTTTTTTGTGTTGAAGATAATCTTCCAATGGTTTTGTTTTCATGTAAACATGTACCGTGTTACCTACCACAACCAGGTTTTGGCTTTTGGGACACACGTTGGGTCAATACATGTCAGACACTTCATTTCGACCTGCTCAAAGAAATAACAATGTCTTTTACAACCTTTCTTTTTTGCTTTCAAATAAAGTACTCAAAGGATTTCATCGTACAAAATATGTGACGGCTTTTGCAATTTTTTTTAAAATGAAGACCAATTTGATAGCTTTTTACTTTTATACTATCACGTCTCTGATATGCCATATAGACACAATCTTTGAAATATAATTGCATATAATTGTAAATTTTTCTAAACTTTTGAGACAGCTATTTTTCAAAATTTTGAGCTTAAAAAATCCAAATTTCATTTTCCTCAAGAATGGCCGAAGTTTAAAGTAGGTTTTTGCATTCTGATCACAAGCAAAAAAAAAAAAAAAAAAGAAAGAAATCAAAATTTGAAACGGTAGCCATGGTGCAGTTAAAAATCTATAGTGTCTAAACTTGAGATGGACTGTATAAACAATCAATGTTGCAGACTTAGTCTCTTGGCAATCTAAAGTATGACACTCTTTGCATATGGACAAGCAATAAAAGTTAGTGAACATTTGATGTCCAAAGGGGGACAGCAATTAGCTGATTTTAATACTACGAAATTCGATTTGATAAGACAAAGAAACAAAAAAGGAAAAAACTTTTTTTTGGACTTGGTGGAGAATTTAAACTAATTTTATAATTGAAGGTTAGATAAATTTTATTGCATATTTTCTCTGGTTGCTATGCAGATTGCTGTGAATACACACACACACGACAAATGTGCGTATTTCAATTTTTTTTTCTTCATCAAAGTTTAATATTAATAAAGAAATAGAAATACTTATATTTCTTTCAATTTTAATAATAAACTTAGGATACATTGGAGTGATTTCTGTAAACTTTTTCATAAAAAACTCATGGATCTAACATCCTATTTTGACAGACAGTCAATATATTGTTTATGGTACAGATAAACTCCAGAATATACTTATACTCATATACTCATGAGTATGTTCTGAATTTTGACAAATGATAAATTTGACAAGATGATAATCATTGAAAACCCTGCAAATTATGTACTTAATTTGATTCAGTTTTAGTCAGTCAACTCAGGGGTAAAAAAAATTTTACTATAGCTTATTCAATATGTATGTGATGTAAGATTTTAACTGCAAACTAACTTCGTACATCGTGGCCATCAGAGGAGGTTTTAAAATATCTAATCTTCGCGAAATGTTACCAAATTATGATGCATTGTTGACAATTTTGCTTGAAATGTATAATACATAGCTCAACAAAATTCTGATTTGAAAATTTCACCTGCCATTAAGTATACCAAACAACAATCATAAAAGTAACAAAAGAAAATACTATACACATCATTACCCAAAAAAGAGAGAACAACATCTATTTTCTCTTTATATAAAGTTAAATTTACTGAAATAAAGCATCATCCTTTAACAATTTTTTTTTAAGTACTGGAAACCTGGTTTGTAAATTTGACTTTTATACAATCATTATTGTGCTGGTGGCATTCAGGATCAATTTTATCACAGAACATTTTATTGAGCAATCTGTATGTCTCAATGATAAATTGAACCACCTGATAAAAACAAATATGTAGAATATAAAGTAGATTAGGCTAGGAACTGCAGCACTGGAACACATGATGAATGAGCATAGTTAATGAGCATTTGGTGATAGAATATAAGCACCACATTTTTTTCCATTAAAGAGAATGAAACGTTATAGAGAGATGAGGTGCAAGACAGATAGTGCAAAAAAAAGAGAATAAGTTTTTTAAAAAAGTTATTATATATATATAAAAAGAATTCTTCATAATATAGTACAGTGATACGCCAGCTAACGAATGCCCCCATTAATAGAATTTTTTGGCTAGCAAAGATTTTTTTTGGAATATTTCTACCCACAAATATGGATTTGGCTAGCAAACATTTTGTTGATATAGATGCACATGCTACACAGCCAGATTATGAGCTGAAATTTGGCGCCAATAATCATATCAGAATTATTGTCACTCGAGCCCAATTAATTTATGTCCACTTCAAAATCACTTTCTAGATGTACCCATATTGTTTGTCTTTCAAAAAGGTTTTGAGCAATTTCATGTAAGATGAAAGATCAACACTTAAATGACCGCATATTATTTCCCGGCTGATGGGAAATAATATGCGGTCTAAGACCAGCGAAATTTTCTCATTTGGAATTGAAAAACAAATACATATAGAAAATTAAAAATCAAGAAATCTTGTTGCCGGTCTTTTATGCCTATGCACAGAAACACAAGAAATCTCGTGAGCGGTTGTTTAAGTGTTAAGCTAATACAAAATGTATTAAAAAACAAAGGAGACTAGACTTGAAATTTTTTCCAATGCACAAGTTTTTTAATGCAAGGTTAATCCTAGGAGCATATCTTTCCCATTCGAATGTATGAGACAGAGAACACAAGCTGACCACATTGCATATGGGGACACCTACAGACCCAACTGGGCTTTGGACCTTGTGTAAAATAAAAATATTTGCAATTTCCTATCTCCCTGCGAATTCTTCTTCATCCCATTCAGAAGCCATTAATTTCAGCATTCAATTAGTTGTTGTTTCTTTCACAGCTTTTTAGTGTTCAGTAAAACTTATCTTCAAATTTTGGGCCACGTACTTGGAACGAATTAAAAGTTTTTCCATAAAAACACATGCGAAATCATGTTTCAGCAAACATATGGGAAATCATGTTTCAGCAAACATATGGGAAATCATGTTTCAGCTCACAAATTTGATTCCAGAACGAATTAACTTTATTAGCCAAGATATCACTGTACTGGAGATATTAAAAAAAATTATATTGCTCCATATGCAGAAAACGCATTGTATAAATTACAAGAAATCATGCATTATATATATATCTTTATTTAAAGACATATATTTTTTTATCTAGGTGCGGTTAACACCCATACTTGGGACAGGCCCAGATACAGAGGGATCGATCGCCCCTCCAAAGAGCCAGGAATATAATGGAAAATAATGGTTCTATCCTATAAAATACCGGACATATATTCCCTGTTCACCCTAATTTGTCCTCCCTGACCCACACTTGACTTGAGATCATATTTCTAACTTTTTTAAAGTTGATATATGGTTGAACATGTTGTCTCTGCAAATAAAAAAATATACTATGAAAGTTTCAGTTGGCTTAGTCAGTGTTTCTCAACCATTGATTGTGACATAGCTGTCCATATCAGTTTTAATCTCATCATTTTTACCTCCTCTTCAATGATCATGCTCTTCATTCCCTTATCTTTTAAAAAGCTTTTTTCTGCAGTGCTTCTATTAAAGGCAAAATATGTCTCAGCAAAGAGAGAGAACTCTAAGCTCTAATTTTCAATTTAACACCTTCATATGAAAAGCTTTACTCCTTGAGGAGGCTCAAAGAAGCTACTAATTTGATGTTGAATTTTAAACAACTAATGAATAAATTTTACCTCACTTATATTTTTATCTACCTAAATATGGATAACATTATTTCTGTATTATGAGAATGTATTTCTTCTTATTTTGGTTTCATAATTAGCTTTATAGATTCATGAGTCTTTTGACCTCCTTATACTACCCTGAAGGGGACACAGCACACAGATTGAGAATCACTGGACTTTACTCCAACCTGGACTAAAATTTTTTTTAGATATTAAAACACAATTTTTCCACAATCTTTTCCTCACTATTTCTATATTCAAAAACAGTCAGTGACACTTGCTTAGTATTTTAACAGAGTAAATTTTTATGTTACAGCACATAATGACTGGAAACTACAAAGTGACTGAAGTAGTTTCTTGGGAAAAAATATAAGGCGCTGTGAGGGTTCTTTTTAATATAATTGTTGACAATATCTAGATTTTCATTATTGATACCTACATATTTTCTAATTTTACTTATATCATATATGATTGAAATAGTTGTTATGGTATAGTAGCACTTACATATTTTTAACATCTGGAAAGGCCAGTTTTTATGTTCTGTCATGAAATCAAATCTATATACAGCAGACTCTCGATAATCTGGCTATGTGCTAGTCCGGCCTGTCCAGTAATGCTGTGTTTTTAGGCAGGTTTTCTTTGAGTATAGAAGAGGTAAACATGTCACTACGTGTCTTTGTGCAGAAGTTTGTATTATTTGAATAGGATTTTTACAGTTGATTTACAGTAATTCTGCAATTTTGGTACTCTGGCGCACCCTGGACTGATAAGTGCTGGATTATCAAGAGTCTACTGTAAAGAAGCCCATCAAATTTAGCTTCACCATTAAAAATTAATTTCTTCAAAGAAATAACACATGGTTAATTTTGGTGTGCATATGAACATTTATATTAAGAATAATAAACTCGGATTATTTATGAGTACTTTTATTTATCCCATGAACATTGAAAAATTGACTTGAACCCCCTTCTGACTACCTCAATCCTCTATCATTGTGAGATACATAGAATCATAAAACAATGCATCATAATTTCCTGTGTATAACCCATGACTATTCACAGAAAAAAAAAGTGTTTTTACACTGTATGCAACGTAACAATGCAGGCAACATAGTGAAACTTCTATATAACAATTTCCAATGGATCTGAAAATTATCATTACAAAGGATTCATTGTTATAGATATAATTGAATGCATGTTAATGTTACAGGAAATCTTTCAGACCAAAGATAAATATAGTGAAATACAAGGTCAACATTATAAATGGTATCATTATATGAGGGGGGTTAAAGTCAGAGCGGTGCAAGTCAATTTTCAACAATTCTGACTTAAGTCCAGAAATGCAATCTAGAAGTACTAAACTGTTGAAAGAAAAACTTAACTAAGTCTCAGCTTCAATAGTTCACCACTAGATTGTGAAATTATAAAATTTTTAACATGGGACTCTATGACAACAATCCTAATAAAACCTTCTTTTTCTTAAAATGAGGATTATTGACTAACGCGACCTTAACTTTAACCCTCTCATATGGGAGTTTCACTGTATAACAATTTTTTTTAAAACCCAAAACAGAATGAAAAGTTCAAATCTAAAAATGTTATTTCGTTTTCATTCATCCTTCATATAGCCTTACCTCAATAAGAGGTTTGGGAGAAATGGTATATCTTACCAATATTTCATCCCATTTTTGACCCATTCACTTCCCTCTATCTTCATAAGCCCTGTAAGAAGAAGTGATACAAATCCGCAAATCTGAGTTATAAAAGGGTGCAGACTATATATACCAGATTTTTTTAATTTCCACAAGCATTTTTTCTCCCATTGGCTATACACAGGAAATTTTGGTAAAAATGGAATTTATTTATTAAAATGAAAATTTTCATTAACTTCCAAATCAATTTTTGATTTCAATAAACAAACTTTGATTATGATCTGTTATTGGACTTAAAAAAAGAAATAAAATTCAAATGAATCGCTTGAGGTTGTAAATTATTTATATCATCTGAAACTTTTTTTGTACCTGAATTAGAGCTCAAGCAGCTGCTTGAATGTACTCAGTCAAAAACTGTTTTGGAACTACACTGAAAACAGTAATGAATTTAAAATATCTAATTATTTGAGCGACAATATTGTGTAAGTGTAACTGCCATAGTTCTCTATTTTGATGTTGGAATACTTATTTTCTATATAAAAATTTTGATTTCATTCCACACTTTGACAATTTTTTCACACAGTTTGTCACTCAAAATTATGCCATTTGAACATTTGGGTAATCTAATATCTCAACATGTTATAACAATGTAAAAAGCACTGGAGGTCTGTTTCATCTGCAATTGAAAAACTCAGAATAATTAGAAACCAGCTGTGCAGTTTCACATACAGGTATGCACAATTTCTATGAGAAAAAAATAAAAAAATATTAAGTTTGAGCAATCGGAGTGATCAAATCCTGTGACACATATTGCTTATATTATGATCTTGGATAGGTTAGGTAGCATATAATTTTACTCATAGCCCTTTGAGACAATTGGTTATATTTGCTAAAACCAGAAAATTTTGATAAACAGCAAAGTGATACCATAAAAAACTTGGAACAAATATGGAACACTCTCTGTCCTCTAAAATTTTAATACACTGACCAAACAAGACACTGCTGCATGCAATGACACACAATGCAGCTCAGGGGAAAGTATGAGTATAGTTTAAAACGTTCAGATTAACTCATGTACACAACATCTTTCGTAACCATTTTCAATTTCACTGAAATCAACTTTCAAGCTAACTGTATAGTTTTCAATCTGATTATTTTTTCAGTCAAGGCACTCAGACTTCATTTGTATAATATTGTAATTGTAAGGTAACCAATAAAAAAAATTCTGATTAGAATGTAGACGTGGTAAAACAAGTTTATATTTCAATACTATATTGAATACATATTGCAAATAATTTAACAGTAAGAGTCACTCGAGTTAGACTGCATGTATATATATACACATATATATATTATATACTACTTAGAGTCACATGATTCCTTCCATGTATGTAGTATCTAAATTTTCAATAAGCATTCTAACAAATGCCATTTCCTTTCTAGTATTCTCGAAAATTATTCTAGGATCATCTGACATGCAACGCAAACAATTTGGTGCCATCACCATGGCTAGATTACTGGCATCCATTTTAGTCACAATGGCATTCTGTTCAGCAGCAAATACCTAAAATAATGTATTTTTATTAGTTTGACTATCAATAAAACAAAAAAATTTAAGTTTATTTTTAGAAAAATATGAGTGAGTGAGTGTGTGAGAGAGAGAGAGAGAGGAATATTTTTTAAATAAATGTGTACAAGGTGCAAGTTTTTTTGACCTTAAATATAGTAAAACCCTGTGTATATAATATTCAAGAAAACCATATCAAAACGGCGTGCAATATATGAAAGTCATACCACTGAACTTTGAAAATGATTCCATGAACCCCCTTCCCCAACAAACCTCGTAAAAAATATTAAAAACAATTTTTTTCAATTTTGTCAATGTCATAAAAGAATTATGTTTAAGGAAAAATAACTTAAAATTGAATTTTTAAAAATCATATATTTTTTTAAATCGCTTAAAAACTATAACCAGCCAAACATTACCTCTGCTTAAATCTTGACTACATTTTTTTCTCAATGAAAGAAAAAAATATGAATATACCAACCAATGAAATACCAGTAAACCCAGTTCAGAATCCTGTATGCCATACTACACATTATTATTTTCACATTTTGATCTCATTGACATGAGGCCTGGATATGGTTGGACCCATGCATTAAGACGCCCAGCCCAAGTCCAAGTGGAGAACAAATATCCTTTAATGGGATTGTGCAACTTCTCCTAAGTAGTAACATGACAGGATATTTGACATGAAAATTTGATCATTTTTTCTGATTGATGTCAGTCGGAAAAACTTTCCTTATTTCAACATACTTCAACGTGATCAATATGAAGGTAGGCACACAATGGGTGACGTCTTCAGTTGTTTCAGGTTACAAATTTTGTGGTTTTTCTTTAATTTGCCTTTTTTGTTGGCTCCTTGTGAAATTTCATTTGGGCAAAGGATTATATTTACTCTTTCATAATACACCATTACTTATAAAGAGATGTCATAATAGAGTACAGTTGGCCCCCCCCGTATTCGCGGTTTCCATATTCGTGGGGCTTTTTCCTCTATGGAATTTTTTTTTGGCAACACTCAGAAATCATCATTAATGTGTTTTGTTTACAAAATTTGAGTTGTGCATGTTTAGGATGGCTCGCTAATGACATTACTGTCATCACTAGAGCCGTGGCAACTCCCAAGAGAGAAACAGTCACCTCTGGTTGGATTAACCTTTAGCCACAATGTGCGCTAAAGGGCACAACCATTTCTACAGAGCCAAGTGAAGAGACTATAAAAGACGTCACATTAGCGGAACAAGTGGGTGGAGAATGGTTCAATGATATAGAAGTCAAACAGCTAATTAATAGCAGTTCAGAGGTATTGACCAAAGAGCAATTAATGCAGTTGACTGCTCCTGTAACTGAAGCGGTACCAGATGAAGAAGATCAAGATAAAAAGTAGAAGACAAGTGTTCACCACGAGTAACATAGTGGAAGGGTTTCGCACACTCAAATCAGCAATACATTGTTTTCATGGCATCTCTATGGTACGCTCTTCACATGTAGAAAAATTGGTAGAGGAAGCCTTGTCATCATATCCCAACATACTTGATGATATGAAGAAGAAACGGCAAACAGAAAACACAATGTTCTTTCAGAAAACATTGCCAACAATTTCTGCACCCTCTTTTACATTCCCTTATACCTCTGCGTTACCCTGCTTTTCTCATGCTGTTCAATAAACGAGATATACAAGAAAAAAACTATGGTTTCGGTTATTCACAGATTTCCAGTATTCGCGGTCACCACTGGAACGTAATCCCCGCGAATACGAGGGGTGACTAATGCATGGGTACAGTTGTGTTAATTAGTGTGTTTGGTAAGAGCGTTAGTTTTTAGGCTTCTGAAGTACTCCAAGTAAGGGTTCTAATCCTGACTATGGGGATGTAAATTTTCTTTTTAATTGTCCTTCATATCATTTATCTTCCAAAAGTCAAAGTACTTGCACAAAGTAATTTTTTAATGTTTAGTTGACCACTTTAAAGTGGACATAATAACCATTTCTATCATGTCAATTTTAAGACAAACTATGACTTACGAAAACATCTTTATTGATGTCATGCTCATTACTACTTGGGTGATGATTTCATTAATTATATTTTTTTACCGTAAAAGTTCTTTAATTTTTCAGGTTTTTTTAAATAGACTTCAATCCGTACTACTTCAACATGTCCTGAATTGATTTTCGAAATAGTTTTATCTCAGAATAAATTCTAATTAAAATAATACTTCTAAAAACACATACCTGAAGAAATCTTATTAAATAAGACAGAACTAAGCGGTTAATTTCAGGAAGCTTCTGAACTATGTTGACAGCAGCAAGTGGTTCCAAACAAAATTGTATACACTCATCATAAAATTCACTAGGAATCAATGGTTCATAAAGTTCTCTGTACCATAACTTCAACAATGAAGCTGGAACATGAGGATCATTACATTCTGCGACTTCCCACTGATCAATTTGCAACTTCATGGCATTAACTTCATCAATATCACCGGGAACTCTGGAAGATAGTGAATTAAATTATTAGCTAATTATTCAAGGGAATTAAAAATCAAGCTATGCAATTACTAATGAAAAGAAAAAAAAATCAATTACTTAAAAGAGATGTAACCACAAGTTTTTAAATGAGTTTCTAAAATAATGCTAGACCCCACTCGCTTTACAATAGATGGCATACAAGCCACAGCAATTGCAATGTGCCCCAATAATTCAGAAAAACGTACTCCTACTGACTAATTGTTTTTATTAGAATTTCTTTTTAAATTTCCAATAAGCTGTACACATTACACATGTATATATATATATATATATATACACACACACACACACATTTACAATACGAGCACATTTTTAGAGTAAATTGGACCATAGTCTGTGAAACTTTCACATTCAAGTACAACATTTTTTTTGTTCACCACCCGAATAGTTAAGCTTTCTCTCTGTACATCACCATCTGGGATGGGGCTATTGTTAATAGCTAGATAAGCACTGAGTTAAGAGGCTGTCTATTACATAGTCCCATTAAGTGTTTATACATACTCTAAGGAAGGAAAATATCAACGCTTCTGTAATAGTCTACCTATTACCACACTCGCTCAGATTGCAAGGGGACAGTGGCCCTCTTCCCCACACATATCTGTGAAATTTACCTTACAAAGTTTTATCTCTGCATTGTATCCAGTCATCTGTACTTTGCTAATGTTATTTGTCTTTATCGTTGATTTTGTCTTTATTGTAGCTTGACCCCTTGGTACATTTCTCTCTCTCTTTTCTCATATTGCTACATTTGCAGGGCTCCCACTCAAAAAAAGTGAAAAAGTAGGAAAACGCAGGAATAAAAAGTAGTACGGGGTAGGGTAACCCCCTTAAACAACATAATCATAGTATAATGAAAAAAAATTTTCAATTTTGAATTAACTTTTTTTTCCCCTAGCACCATTTCAGTCAAGCCGAAACAAAATGACAAATGACTTGGTTATAAAACCAATTTTGGCCAAAACAGTGCACTAGCAACCACAGATAATTCTTTGCTGTCTCTCCTCATATATATTACATTCTTTTTTGGAGTCTTCCAAAGTGACGAGCTTGTCAACTCTCTTCGACAAGGCACAGCAAATTTCGAAGACATACATTTTTTAAGAATGACGCACCTTCGAGACCACTTTCGAAAGCACAATGCAAAATGTGTAAATTACAAGATCCGACGTAAATAAGGCAAGGTGAACCAGATAGTTTTACTGCGTTGTTCATCATTTTTTAAATTTTTCTGTTTTATTCACATTTTACTGTTCAATGCCAGTGTAATCATTTTTGACAAATGAAGCACTTCCATTTCTAGCTCTTTGCTGAGCATTGTAAATATTGTTTATGCCTCTTCATGCCTTAAAAATACAGAAGACAACTGAATGCTATTGGGTAGCATCAGAATCACCAAACCTAGAATACGCCTATGTATCCAACTGCTTTGAAATGCAAACTGTTGTTTCACCTATTTGCAATTTGCACCATAATTTTGAATGATGAAAGTTACTGTCCAAGACCATGAAGACCAAATACAAAATTATTTTTCCATCCAGACAGAAGTTTTTAATGACTACTATACTTGTTGAACCCTCAAACTAAGCAAATGAAAAATTAATCAATCAAATGATCCACATACCCCCCCCCCCCAAATTACCTTAAAAATGATACAATTTCTGCTTTGGCAGAATCATTAATTGCATTCTCCAACATGTGTAATATTTGGCAATATATCAATAATTTCCTGCTCAATTAAATCAATTACACAAATTTTGTCAATAGGATTTGGTAAAAAAGTAGGAAAAGTAGGACAAAACCGAGAAAGTAGGACAAAACCGAGAAAGTAGGACAAAAGTAGGACATTTTACCAAAAAGTAGGAAAAGTAGGACGAGTGGGATCCCTGCATTTGTATGATAATAGTAATAAACTATTCGAATTTGAAAAAAAAAAGATTTTAAGCAGTAGTTTGAAAGGAATATATTAGACTGTTTTGTACTGTTTGAAGATATTTAAATTTTATGTTGTAAAAATTGTAGCATTTTTGTGGAATTGTAGCTCTCATTTCCAAATTAGGCATTGTTTTATTCATACATTGTTGTTCCTGAACATCAATAGCCCAATAGTGCAAGAATATAGAATATAGATAAAAAATTTATTACAAAAAAAAAAAAAAGATGTAACAGTAAGAATATTTTACTCTAATAGGTAATCTTTGATGTTTAGTTACAATTTAGAAATATTTTCATCCATGTGTAAATTATTTATGTACAAATATTTTCTATCTAATTTTATAAACTACCGTATTATACGCTGTATTGGTTCATACAATCTCAATACATACCTAAATATACCTTCAGTCTGTGCACCATTAAGTGTCAAAACCAATTCAGAAAGTGTTGTCTGTATCCAAGGTAAAGAACGATTAGGGTATTTATGTTTCTGAAGAAGCATGACTTCTTCAAGAGTGTTTCCAAACATCGAAGGGCGAAAAATTTGAACCTTTGAAAAAAAAATTATTTCTAAATAAAATTAATTTAACAATAAGTATTTCTTCATTTAAAAGCTAAAAAAATTCAAGTAAAGCAGACATTTTAATTTTTTGAAAAAGTAATAATGCATAGTTTCATTGCACACACACAATAAAAAAAAATGTTCTGAATATTTTCCGAAAAAAATTGAAAAAGTAAGTATGCTTGTTATGCAATTCCAAAATTCCTATACAAGTCTTTAAAAAGAAGAACTGAGAGAAAAAGTTAAACATAATCAGCACGCATGATATGCAATTTTCAGTAGCAAAGCTCTTCTTCCATTCGGTCATCTTTCTCAACCCCTTGGTAAATTTCTTTTTCTCTTTTCTCATATTTCTGTATTTGTATGATAATAATAATAAACTATTTGAATTTGAAAAAGAAGAAAGATTTTAAGAAGTAATTTGAAAGGAATAGTAGACTTTTTGTACCGTTTGAAGATACTTCAATTTTAAGTTGTAAAAATACAGCAATCTATTTCCATTCAAAGCGTATGTTAAGTTGCTTTTGCCTTAAATCGAGAAAATCACTCTAAAATTTGAAATTTGTTTTTAGGAATGTTCCCATTGTCTGATTTTGGATATATTGTTCAGTAATGATTACTGATTAATAAAAAGCAATTTAAAAAGCTTCTGTTGCAATTTTGCCAGGGTTAATTCTCAAATTGCCTGGACTAATTCTCTTATCAAATCTTATGTAACTGAATAAAATTATGAAAAATATATCAGTGTTTTTACACTTCATCTAATGCTGGAAGAATTGCACCACAAAACGTTAAAACCAACAATAAACATAGTTCTTATTAGTTATGCAACGAATAGTTTTGGGTATAAAAAATAAAATTGAATTATGAAACTTTCAACATGAAAATTTCTGTCTTTCATATTCAATAAAATTTATGAAATGAGATTATGCAATGAAAATTAATTTTCAGTGATTCAGACTAGCATCAGTCATTTTAGGTAGAACAAAAAATCAGTCCTTCTAGTGTTGAAAACTTGTGTTCAATATTAATGGGAGAGAGAATCCATATGAACTTATAGGAGGAACGACTAATTGAGTGTGTGAAAAGTTTTTTAAATAAGCCACTTACTCTTGACTGCTCTATTTCCTCCAAAGTTGGTTTCCTCAAACCTTTTTTGGCACCACTTTTAGATATTCTCTCCAATCTCTTACTGCAAACAGCTACATAATGGCTTAACTTGAACTATAAAAATGGGGGGAAAACCCAGTTATTAGATTATAATCTACGATGTCACACTATTGCATTATCGGGTCAGTGTGAATGAAATAGTTTTAGCTTTAGAGACAATCATTCCCACAATGGAACAAAAACCCATTTAAGTGATACATCGTGAAGTTACTATGAATAGCTACTCCACAAATCAAAACCAAGTTTTAGGCCAGTATTACATTATAAAAGTTTTATAAAATAACTTTTATAGTGTAATCTCGGCCTTAGGTTGATAGTTATTTCTTTTTTTAATGGACAGAAACTGGGTTTTTTGCTAAAAATGTCATTGGAAATGTTAAAATAATAATTCAGGCAGATTAGTGCTAACAAATGAACCATTTAGCAATGGTTTGCTATGTTTTGAAGTAGAAATACAGACCCATACAGTGAAGCATGTGGTCACCAAGCTTCAAAAATTTATCATATTATCACCTGTAATGAAAAATGGACTTGTATGACAATCAAAAATAAACCACTTAATGGTTGAGCAAGGGACAGCAGTCAGCTAGAAAACGTCATGAGTAACCTGTACACTCAAGATGCTTTTTGTATGGTGGTTTACAACAAATAAATTCATCAGTTTTTTTGCCAAGAGGTCAAACAATCACTGCCAAGCACTATTGTTCTGAGCAACAGATGCATCAGAAATTGTTGAACAAATGACAGCTTTGATCAACAGATATGGTGTTCTTCTCTTTGAGAATAACAACTTTTTTCATGTCGCACAACCAAATGAAACCAAGTGAGTTTGGATATGAAGCATAGCCTTTTATCTTGTGTATTCTTCCACAAATTATATCGTGTCTTATTGCCTGTTATACTTTGTCTCAAATTAGTTGCGAAAAATTCTCAGGTTCAATGCACAATTGATGATTTCTTCAGTTCTCAGTCAAGGCATTTGTTTTTCTATGATTATAGTTTTGTCTGACAGATGACATCTGGATGTAAATTTATATGAGCAGATAAGCTGAAGTACTTTTCAGTCATTGCTACATAAGTGTGATGGTCATTTTACTGATATTTCATTTGCATAGACCTAGTAACTACAGCAGGAATTCTCAAACTTTTACATTCACAGCACCTTTAAGTATTTTAAGTGTATTTAGAATAACTACTTTATTTCAAGGAATTTTGGCAGTACCCTAATTTGCTGTTGCACACTAGTTAGGAATCATGCTCCTATTATAACATTCAATGTAATTTTATTCCTTAAATATTTTGTGATACACAAGGGTATTGTGGGATATCATTTGGAAATCACTGAACCAGAGTGATAAAAACCATACGAAAAGAAGAACCTGCTAGTGTCTTTCAAATTTAGTCTGTGGAAAAAAACTGAAATTTTCATAAAATTAATTTCATAAATAATTTCATGAAAAATGGTCAGATGATAAAAAATAATAGCAACCAGAAGAATTTTATAGATATTTTTCTAAAAGGAGTGTTAATTAGATGCAAAAAAAGTAAGATACACTAAGTAATGAATGATGATCTTAAACATTAGTTTCATATTGTTCATAGATTAAATATGCATTTCCTGCAATTTTAGGTTCTTTCCTTTTATGGATGAAAATATACTTACATCAGGTGTATCAAAAGATCTGTCTTTATGTCGACTGATAAATCCATCCAAGTACGGTTGAAACTTCACTGATGGAGGAAAAAATGTGAGACAAATTGCCATCAGTTCCCAGCCTAATACAAGACTTTCTCTAAATAAAAAAAGAAATAAATAAACAAAATTTTAAAATACTTATATATCAAAGAACTACTCTGAAATAGATACTAAGCAGCATTCAAGTACCTTTTATTCCAGTCATGTGCACAATTAAACCTAATCAGTTCATGAAGATACAGTGAAACCCCTCTTAATGGTCACCCTTCTTTTATGGCCAAATAATAATCCCACCCTGTATGATCAAATTATGAATTTCAGACCCCTGATTAACTGTCACCCCCCCCCCTTTTACGGACAATTTTTTTTGTCCCACTGGTGTCTGCAAAAGAGAGGTTTTACTGTATTAAGTTAAATTTTTACTGAATAAATATTATTATACTACAGCAACTGCTGGCATATAAGACTTGCTTTTCTCCTTTAAAAACAGGGATGAAAAACAATAAGTAAACCATAAGCTTCTAATAAGCCATCAACTATGGTGATCAAAATAATTCTTCAAATAGTCCATTACAAAGGCAAAATGGACTATTGGCTATGGTAAATAAAATCCATTCATAAGTATGTAATTAACTAGCTATGAGAACGTCTGAGGAAAAAGCAATTTTTTTACATGGTTAATTCTTTTTGCACGCAAAAACACACAAATGATCTTACTATATATTCTCATAGCCCAGCACGTGTCAACATAAATAGCTTGCATTAACACCCAATTTATGACTCACTTCAATTATTTGTAGTGGTTGATACTTTTGTGAATAAGAAATTTATACTGATTAAGGATGTTTAATTCACAGTTGAAGAATACAATGTTGAGCAACCTATAACATGAAGCCCACAAAAACTTTTAAAAAAATCAATTTTTTTTTGTCTATGTTTTAATTTATTAAATTAATTAAGGATAGAAGAGTTCAGAGTTATTTTATCACTATGTTGTAGAAATAAGTTTTTTTCATTTCATATATGATTACATTTTTTTTTTTCAAATACATTTTTGCAAGACATTTATGACAGACCTGATCAACACACAAATCATTTCATATTATTTCTTTACCTTCTAGGATTATCTGTAGTCTGACGACAAATCTGAACAAATATTTCATCTCTAATGGCTTGCCTACTCCAGCCTTTAGTAGCAATATCCAAAACTACGGCTTCAACAGTTTGTCCACTTTTAACTTTTCTATCACCCATATACATTTGAATCATTTTGAATATTTCACATGCTTCTCGTTTTAAAGACTTGTCAGTAATCATGATCATTGGCTTACGAATAGGATCCTAAAGGAAAATATTCATTCATATACATAAAGCAGATATACAGTAAAACCTTGTTAAGTCGTCACTCACATTATCAAGAAATTATGATGGCTTAAGCAGAATGATGACTTAAGCAAAGTGCCGTTAGTTTCAATGAGTGACATTGTGAAAATCGTATAATTTTAAAGTAATATAAAATTTATTAAATTTGAATTAAAACTACAATATGAACAAAATTTATAGATTACAAATGAAAAAAAAAATTCTTACTTTTTTGAGCTTTTAGTATTTTACTTATTATCGTAAAATACACTGGTACACTCAGGGCTGCAACTAGGAAGGAACAGCAGGGTCTCATGCTCCGGGTACTAGACCCGAGGGGGGGGGCACAAATTTCATTCTGAAACCTCTCCTTCAACATTACAAAGGGGCATTAAAAGGCTCGCTTGCCTCGGGTAACCAAGCATCTAGTTGCGGCCCTGGGTACATGTATCAGTAATTCATGATACAAATACAAGGTAAACTCGAACATGGGGCCCAATTTTGACTTGCGTGGGTTCTGGGCAGGACACTAGAAAGCCCCAACTTGGGAAAAAATGTCTGGTTTTTCAACAAAGATATTTTGTTTGAATTTGAAGCCCTAAATTAGTGAGGGCCCATGCGGAAATGATGTCTGAGGTTTTGGTATATAAAGCTCTTTTATGGTCAATTTTGAACAAATAGAAATGCTATAATCAAGTTCTCTTTAAAAGGAACCATGAAAATAATCTGTTCCTCTCCCACAAACTTCTTATAGCGAAGGGTTAACCAAAATTAGAGACAAGTAAACAAAGGTTTAATAACATTGTTATCTATGAAAGCTGGACGGGACAAAAGCAAAGTGACAACTTAACCAGAGTGACAACTTACATAGGTTTTGCTGTGTATAAAAACAAGAAATGTTGTTCTGATGTGTTTCACTGTTGAAATAAGTAGCTAAAAAAACCAGAATATAGTGAAGTCACCATATATCAAAATTATGTTGTTCTCTCAAAACATTCATTATAAAGAAATTGTTTTCAATGTAGAGTAAGTTATAAATTCACTAAAATGTGAGCATTCTACAAGAATTTTGTCAATACAAAAATTCATTACATAAAGTTTTTCACATAGAGTCTCTACTGCCCATTGCAATTTTAAATATTGCATTACTTGCTTATTTAGATATCAGTATCATTTGGTTTCTTCTATTTAAAATTGAATCTCTCTTTAGCTAATCTTTTGTACAATTTTATTCCTTATCCTTCAATTAATTTTAATATATAAAAGTTTGTCTCTTGCAACAAGGCTAGACGCAATCTTCAAATATTTCATAATTTGAAAAATCCACATTTCGCAGATTCAAATTTTTAGTAAGTACAGTCAAACTTTGCAATCTTAACACCAGTCACAAGTTAACTCATGTTTTTCTATTCCTATGTAGCTGGTGTAATGAGGGAGCTTTTCTTTAGAAAACAGTTTACAATGTGCAGAAGGTTCCTGAAACCGATATTACTTTAAATTATCGAAAATTTTGTTTACTTATTTTGATTGTATGTTGAATGGTACTACACATGCATAACAATTTATTAAATACTGTTTTTAAAAAATAATACCTTTCATAATCATACAAAAAATGTCATAAGGAAAATGTATTCTACTCACTTTGGACCAAGAAAGCATATCTTGAATAGTAAATTTCTTTCTGAAAATCCCTTTTTTGTGACGATTAAGATTATCTTGTGCATACTTTTCAATATCACTCTCAGAAGGCTGTTTTTTCTCCTTATACAAGTTGTTTCCTGAATTTGACACATTCTGCAAGAAAAAGACGATAGATATAATTAAATATGCAACAAAATTAAATATGGAAAAACCACTGTATGAATTCACAGGTTAGCAATAAATCTCATAACTACCAGTTCACAGAAGCATTGTCATGAATGCAAGTTTCTACTTTGAAATATTTTAATCAAGCTTTAGCAAGTGCTATTTTATATTTTTAAGCAGAAACTTGCACCCATGACAGCACAACAAAAACAAAATTCTCAGAGCAGAAAAAAAAATGATGTATCAGTTTAAAAATCTTAATGACCTTACATTAGTTTCTATTACAGAGAAAATTAGTACGATAATTCATGCAGCACTTTAGCATTTGTGATAATCTCAAGTGTGTGCTTATCTGTTGTATGTATCCACAATCAAAAACCTATATCTTATTGAGCTATAGCCTCTGTTATAGTCTCAAAGTTGAGGAAACCTTTTTTCTGATCATTCACCTTGAAAGCTCAGGTTTTGTTTTGGTTTGACATTTCATAACTCCTCATGCCACCATCTGCTTTGAAAGCTTCCTAGGAAACAGGTTCATTCACAGTGTGTGGAAATGGATCTTAGAAAAATAATGTATTAGAACAAAATAGTCTAATTTTACCAGTGATGAATGATATTCTGGACAATAAATTTGAGGCTGAGGAGACTTATGATTCAAACTTTGACAACGAAGATCATGCTTTTCTGCTATATCTACCGAAAGAGAAAGTAGTGATTCCGGAAGTGTGACTGGTCTGAATCAGAAATACTGACGAAAAAGAAAGTATTTTTTTTAATTGTATATACTTCATTAGTTAATTTGTGGTATGAAATTTTAATAGTGCCCTAGTTTTTCCTTGATAGTGCAGATTTACAGTGGCATAATAGTATATGTTATCCATAGCATGAGCGTACAACTAAATAAAGTGAATAAAAAAGACTGTGATATACATATAAAAATGTGTACATCATCAAAATGGTACCAATGTACATGATGTAAATGCAATGTTTATCTATATTTGTTCATGATAAATCTTGTCAACAGTTGCCCTCTAATTTTTCATATTTATAGTTCGAAAGTCATTTTATGGATACCCTGTATGCTTAAGAAAACGCAAATTTTTTCAAAATCAACAAATTAACCATGTGGGATAATGCTTATTATTTTTCATTGTAAAAATTTAGTGTGATTAAATGTATTGCACTAAAAATGTATTGCAGCAGCAGCCAAATGACTGCCAGCAGTCCTTGTAGGTATAACGTATAGTCCAGCTCTTCTAATGTTAAATGATTTTACACGGAAACCTATGGGAAATTTAGTTTCGGACAATGAAGATTTCGGCTGAAGAGAGAGAGAATGTGATTTCAGAATGAATTATCTTCATTAGCTGAGATACCACTGCATTACGTTACATGTGTGATTTTAGAGAAAACCGTAACCAGTTCAGCTATTTTATGGTCAAATTTGTGTTCAGCACACCAAATTACATAAGAAATTACTATTTTTATTTTGAATACAAGAACTTCAACAAAATTTGTTGTTCAGTGTAATAAAAACATGAAAAATAAAGAGGGTGGGCATTCTTTCTTGCAGAAAAATTATAAATTATTCAATATAAAAACACAACTTCAGACATACAAATAAGAGTGCAAAGTATCTAAAAAACATAGTGGATTTTCTTGTAGTATCCTTTGAATAAATAAATGCTGAAATTTATTTTACCTCAGAAATTGAGTACCAAGCTAACAATTGTCTATTTGAGCATATATTGTCAATTTAAGAATCTCGCCTAGTCCAATCTTAATAATTAAATGAGGGTATCACTATAAACTGAGTCTTTCCCACCTTGGCTTTCAATTTTCAAGCACTTGAAATTTATCTGGTATGAGTTTGAAATTCCAAAATCCTCAAAAAATTCACCCTGAAGACACAATTAACTACATACACCCCATTCTACCATCTAAACTGAAACTTAATCTCTTGATATTGCAAAATGTTTTACCTGTTTCTGCAAAGACCCAGTCACATTATTAGTGCTCACAGACCCTTCAGTAGATGCGATCATTGATAATGGACGAGGACTTTGGCAAGGACCCATATCAGGCTGAAAAGACTAAGAAAGGGATATTTTAACATGCTGTGTAACAACAACATATAAATGGCTTAAACTTTTCATCTGGTCTAAACAACTAACTGTTCACCCTTTTGTTATTTGTATGAAATATTTTTTTCTTAATCGAAAAATGCCTAACATTGCCTTAAGGTAATATTTTAAGTTTTGATTCCAAATGGTAGTTAATTATGAGAGGAAGGAAAGTCCTACATCATCATATTAATCAAATACAACAATACTCAGACTAATTTAAGCTTTGCTAATTCAAATTTCTCCCTTGAGAGGTTGAACTAACACCAGTAGCACACTTTCCTGATAAGAGTTGAATCTGCATGCTATGCTTTACAGTACTCCTTTACATTTGAATTAAAGTGAAAAATAATAACTTGTATTTTGAACACAATGCAGTTGTGTGTTTATTCTTTCCATATTAACCCATTTGCATCCTCCCTCTAAATTTGCTACCTGGCCTGTAATCCCCATGCATTGATAAGGAAACAGGTTTTTACATACTATACTAGTGGATTATCATTCACTAGGCAGCAAGGAACATTCAAAAATTTGCAGATTATTCTGCTCCGGAATGAAAATTGATCATCTGGAGAAGTCTAAAAGTACTTTAATAATTAAATCTGCTCTTTTGTAATCAAATCACCTGGCCTATTGCTTGGCCTATTTGCAGAGGCGCTCGTGTTTTTAAAAATATGATCTTAAAAGCTTGTGACACTTATACCTGATGATGCACCGCAAGCCTCTTGCAGTCCTTGGTGACACTGCTGTGTACTGCGGCCTCTAGCACATTTAATTTTTAACCAGAACATTGATGAAAACATTGCAACTGTATTCCGTGAAAAGTTCATTTACAACTGCTCTGTTCCTGTTAGCACTGTGCAAGCACATGAAGGGAGTGGGTGAGTTCATTTGTTCTGAGGGGGGGGGTGTAGGCATCTAACTTACTTATAGTATAAACAACATGGCCTGGCTCCATTTCACAACACAATACTTTACAATAATGAGATAATTTATTTTAGAATAAATTATAAAAGCTATTTGAATAGTTTTTATATTCTGTAGCAAAAACACTAAAATAATACAAACCTGTGATTTTTCGATAGATACGGGAGAATGACTAGACATGAGATTAGTATTTTTACGCCGCAGAGATGAATGCTGAGTATCTGTAATAAATCGTAACAAATTATACAATGCTAAAACATGAATTTAATCTATGCAGTGGTGGCTTGCAATTTGACACTATATAATCTGTCACCAAACTATAGTTGAATTTTAGTACCATGTTTCCCACATATGCCTATCAACCAATTTCAAGCATGCACATGCAGAATTCTAAAAAAATGGAATGTCAAATTTCTAACCACCACTGTACTACAACTACAGTTAAGCACAACATACCATGGATATAACATACGGTTTTGCAATCCCTGTTTCTTTGCCCTTGATTTTCATACATTTTTACCTCCGTTATTACAAATATCCTACTTAAAACATACACTCTGAATATAACATACCAGAAACACTTTCTTAACTTAAAAATAATTCGGATATAACAAAAACCTAGAAAAGTGAAGCCAAAAACTGACTTATCTTGTTTTTTTTTACAGAAAGTCATGGCAATTTTTATAATAACAAAAAAATTACAGTCAGAATAATTATATTAACTATGGACAGACACCCCCCCCCCTTACCAGGCTGGAAGTATCTACCTACCAATTTCATATAACTCTAACAAAATCATAGTACTAGATCACATTATCACACTATATGAACTCAATGCTACCTGGCCATGCCCGATTGGGCTCTTACGTTAAGATGGCACTGATGACAAATAAAATTCTAGAACACTGTTGTTATTTTTTTCACATTTATTGTATAAATGACACTGACAACTTTGAATGAAAGCCCAATTAGCCTAAACTCAAATAATACTAGTGAAATCAATTAAATTAAGAGAACATGCATTCATGTTCTGTACATATCCTATATGTACTGCACTGCAATAATTTTTCAAAATTCTAAACACCAACCACCTAAGCATCAGACAAAAACTATATTCATATGCTATATTAAATTTAATTATGTGTTGCATAAGCTTATTTTGTCCAGGTAATTTCAATAATGCACTTTATGCCTTTATGCATATACACATACTGTATACAATTACCATATAAGCTAATTCAAGACCTTGCTTATAACATACACTTTTGAATCAACAAGGGGGTATGTTATAAGCAAACTCGACAGTATATACACACACACATTTCTTCTATTAGCCAAATTGTGCAATTTCTCTCTCACTATTTAAGTCAGTCTTCCAAACTTTTTGCCCCACCACCTGCACTGCTTTTTCTAGAAGTGTATTTTTCTCAGTAACCCCCTCCTCATAAGAAAGCCCATAGAAACCTATATTGCATCTATAGTTATTCCAGGATAAAAGGACTTTCCTATGCACCCTGTATATTCTACATTGTCTATCTACATTCAATGTCTATCCACAAAATATACGCAGAAAAATATATGTTTCATTTTATTACCAGTTCCTACTATCCCTACTACTTCACCAAACACCAACTCTGGCCATATTGCTATATTTCAATTTACTGCCATTAATGAGATAGGTTGGAAATGAGTCAGTGGTCGCCTCAAGCTTGTTAGGGGAAATATATTATATATATATATATATCCTCCCTCCGGTTTTAACCTGGGACCGTGACAGCAACCTTCACAGTGGTAGACGAACATCTTATCACCACCCCACTCGGGCATTTTATTACCAGTTCCAGTTAATAAAGCATTAAAACATTCATTCAAATATTTTTTTCACATACTTGAATGTTGACTAGGTCCATGTTCTTGAAAACTTGGCGGTGGCTCACAGTACACTTCATCATCATCATCATCATCCAAATACCTTGTATCATCTAAGTACTCTTGAGAAGAAGAATCTTGATGACTCATAGCTTCATCATCAGCAAAGTCATCTTCCTCTTCATGCTGAGCATCAGAATCTTCGTCACTTTGCGACAAAGAATCTAGATCATCTCCAATGAAATCACCAAATCTGTAACCTAGTGAAAGATATTCAGTATGTAAAAGTGATACTCATAGAAATCATAGGAATAAATTTACTGAACTGCATAAACAGCAATGAAAAATCATTTGATACTCAACACATTTTTTACAAAGAAATGTTCTTAAAGTTTGTAAAAAAATGTAATTCTATGCTTCTTTACAAGTGAAATTGAACTCTGCAATGGCCTAAAAAATTGGTGCCAGTAAGTACAGTGAAATCTTGATGTAACAATATTCTGCATACCAAGGATAAATATCATTGTAAAGGGATTCTCACCACATGTATGCTGTTGTTGGCATCGCTTTTGAATCTAAGTGTTAGTACAATAAAAAAATGCGCTTATGAGCATTTTATGAGTTAAAAAATTATGATTAAATTTATTAGTAAAATTCAGTAATATGTAGGTGTTTCACCCTGTTACATACTGCATATAGCATCATGGAAATCAGTCTGGAATCCACACATTAAAAAATAAAAAACAAAAATTCTAACTACACATCTCCTTTCTCCCTTTTGTTATATTGATACAATCGTAGCTTCTTTTTTTGGCAAATTTCTGCCCAAACAAACATTGAATACATTTCATTAACCCTCTTGGTGAAATATATGTGATATTTGGCCTTCTTAAAAGCGTTTTATTCTAGCAATGACGAGCCCAGATATTTTTTTAAGCTGATAACGGAATAGAACACATTTCCCTATTTCCCTTATTTTGCACTGTTAAAAATTTGAAGAAAACTTACTTCATAAACAATAAATGATTTTTCCCTCCCCAAAGCAGAATGTTTCGTGTCATTCTTTAATAAGCCGTCAGCTGACTGTAAATGTTCTGTGGTAAAAATGCTCATAATAGTGCTTTCTACACTTAAAATTCCTCCAGATTGTTTTGCAGTAGCACTGATTGTTCTGGGACATATGTCACAGATTTTGACATACTCTGCTTTAGGGAATATGCAATTTAAAGAGGGTTAGTGATGTGTGCTGTGCCATTTAAAAGATTAAAAGAGGTTGGAGAAATTAAAACAGCCGAAGGGTTAATGATAAAAATGGCGTCTAATTGAAGTAACATGACAAAATCTGCACAAGTATGATCTTTTTTTCATGTTCATTATTGCTAGCAAATGCCCTCTCAAAAGCTTATGTAAGTATGGGAACATTGTATAAAAATCCTTTGCAGTACAATGAAACCTGACGATACCTACAACAATATCTGATATAACAAGAAATCACTTTAGAATGGTTGATCTTGATTAATCAACAATATTTTTTGTGCAAATCTTGCTTTTAATTGTGTTTAATGTCAAACTACATTTAAAAAAAAAATTAGAAACAGTTACATCAGTATTTTTTCACATCTTACTCAAAATTTCAAAATTGCCTTTAATGTATTCTTGAAAGCCTTTTGCTAAGGATTTTTCTTTTTCAGAGAGTATCTAATAACATCAGTACATTTTGCACAACTTGCCTTTCCCCTAACAGCATTAAGAAGTTGCAGCTATTGCTACTTTCTGTGTAAGACACACAAGTGATTACAGATTTTTAGCAACTAAGTTGGATGGTGTATAGCTTAGGTCAAAATGAAAAGTCTGACTGCAATCTCTTTTCACATTTAAGTAAGAGGTAAAAGTGATGAAAGAATTTAATTGCTCTGTATTACTAATCTCTTCAAGCATTCATATAACCTTTGAACCCCCTTAGGGGCCGAATTTCGAAAAACCCCTTCTTAGTGAGTCTTTACGTCATAAAATAAAATTACTGATTGAATTTCATATTTGTAGCTTCAGCAGTTTTTCAGCTCAGTGTGATTTCTCTATATAATGAAACAATGAACCTCTCCGCTAATTATACAAAGTACAGATAACACACTGGATATCAAGCAAAGATATCTAGAAAGAAAGTACTGACCAAATTTCATATTTGTAGCTTCAGTGGTTTCAGCTCGGCATAATTTCTTTATGCTGCCTTTGAACCCCCTTATGACCCACTTGTGTGTCTAATTTTGAAAAACCCCTTCTTAGTGAGTCTTTACGTCATGAAATAAAACTGCTGACCAAATTTTATATTTATAGATTCAGCAGTTTCGGCTCGGCGATGATGAATCAGTCAGTCAGGATATGTCATTTTATATCTGAAATGAAGTGGTATATGTGATGTGTATATTCCCAGTAGACAATGCTCACTGATTGCATTCAGACTGAAAAAAAATCTTAAACATATTTTTTGCTGGCTTCAGTAACCATCATGGCAGCTGGAAGCATGAGCTGCATAAGGTTCTTGGGGGTGGGGGAAAGGAGATAGTTCACTTTAACACCCCGACTGTGCATATCCACCTATGCCACCAATATATATTTTTTACTGAGCAGAGGAATCCTCCTCTCTAAATAATTATTCTAAATTGAATTTCATTAAAAATCTTAATAATCACATTGATTAAAATCATATCTGCTTTAGTTAATGCATAGCTGCCAACTTTTGAAAATGAAAATTAGGGAGATTTTCGCACGAATCTATATTTTATATTAAAACCATTCTCTAATAAATACAAAAGGAATTTCTCTAAATAAAATAGGGATTTTCCACACATAAAAGTTAAAGCATAGGGAATGAAATCCGTACTCAAAAAACAAGTGAAATTGGAGGCCAAAACTTTAATGGTGATCTAAAAAAAATATTGTGTTCAATCAGAAATGATATGAACAAACATTCTGTGCGAATGACCCCAAAATCATCGGGAGATGAAGAAAAAAAGCATCAATTTTTGAAGAACACTGACTTTTTGTGACACTTGCTTGATGTTTTTTGATTTCACATGGGTGATGATGTCAGCCTTTCCACCATAACCGATGTTTATGTCCGTAACACACCTTGTACAAAAAGAAAAAGTTGGCTCTTTTCTGGAACATTTGATGAAAGGAAATTTATCAGGGAATAAGTGTCTCTACAAATATTGATTAAATATTTTTTTGCTTAGGGGCAGTTCAAGTATTACGTAAGCAATTTTTAGCCATTTTTGACCCCTCCCCCCCTTGTCAGCAAAATTTTGTTAGCACTGCCCCCTACCTCCCTAACAAATATTGGTGGGATCAGAAACGTACGCGGGAGGGGGGCATGGGGGGGGCTCGTGCGCCTCCCCCAGACGAAAAAAAATATTTTTTAAATGTAAAAACATTTAAAAAAAATTAAAATTTTGAAAGAAGATACCTTTATATGTAATTATACTCTGTTTCTATTCATTTCAATGCTATATGAAGGTTATGAGAACTCAAAATGTCTTTTTAAGAAATTCATTGCAACCCACTCTTTAAGCCATTTATATGACCCACCCTTGACCCACGAACCAAATGTGGCCCCGAAGGTTATGTGATGTGACTCAAACCCAATTTCGTTAAAATGAACTAAGCAGCACATTTTCAGATCGCTTAAATGACCTGCGGCACAATTGCAGAGCATTTAAGTGGCCTGTGGCACATTTTCAGATCACTGAAGTAGGCCCGTGGTACATTCAAAGATCACTTAAGTAACCCGCGACTCAGTTCCAGAACACTTAAACAATCTGTGGCACATTTAGAGATCCCTTGAGTGACATGTGGCACAATTTTAGAGCACTTAAGCGGCCCCCCTGGTGCTGTTCTACATCACTTAAGTTTACCCGCGGAACGTTCCCAGATTACTTAAGTGATTCATGGCATAATCACGGATTAATTGAGTGATGCGTAGCACAGTTCCACAGCACTTAAGCATCCCGGCACATTTCCTGAGCACTTGAAGGATCCGTGAAACATTTAGAGACTGCTGAAGTAGCTCTGTAAGAGACTTATCAATAGGGAAAATGTTAGTTCAGGTGCCCACAAAGTAGCGATAAGATTTTTCTCGTTTTTGGCCCACCAAGTTAGATGCCATTAAGAATATTTCATATTTTCATAAAGGGTGGTTGATGACGTTAGCATCATCCAAACCTTCCTCCCCCCCCCCTTGTCATCAAAAGTCAGCAAACCCCCTTCCCCCATTGATGATGATGTAATACTTGAATGACCCCTTATCAGCATTCATGTTTTGTTATCGCATGTACGTAACTTCAACAAAAGAGGAAGTTTTGACCACATGCGCGTCACTATAATCTTCAATTATTATCCAGGGCTATTGGCTGCTAAGCTATTTTTAAAAAAGGAATTTCCCACTATTCCCTCATTTACCACGTGTGACCTCATTTTGAAAGGGGGAAAAACAAAGGCAAAAGACTTTTTGCCCCACAAGAAATTCCTTAGGGATTGTTTTCAGAGGCGGGGATTCTTTTTAAATGAAGTAGGGAATTTTTAAAGACAATTAGGGTTTTTGTGATTTTCGTAAAATTTTTTTCTGGAGGTCGAGAGATGAAGCTAAAATTTGGGAGACTCCCGGAAAATTCTGGAGACTTGGCAGCTATGTTAATGGAAAAGGAAATTGTAAAATTATAATGTTTGGGGGAGGTTGTTCAAGTATTATGTAAACAGAATTTTGGCTATTTTAGACCGGTCTCCTCCCATCTCTATATCTGGGAAGCGCTGGTCCCTCAGAGGAGTAAGAGGGGGCATAAATAATTTTTGTTACGATTCTGGCTTATTGAGAAGTATAAACAATATATCAAAAATGAATAGAACAAAATAAGAAAATATCTCACCAGATAATTTTGCTTGTTCTAGTAAATAATGTTGTAATGGTAAGAGATACGTTGGGTGATCTGGTTGCGGATCCCACAAAGATGGATAGTCAAGGTTACTGTAAAGGGGTGTTGGCTGTTCATTCTGTTGAGAAGAAACACCACCTTTGTGGTCACCAAGAAAACTTGAAGCTTGATAATATGAACCTAGCGATACTTCACTACCATCTCGACTGTGCATAACTTTGGACTGGCCATGATCTTTTTCAAACATAGATGGTGCAACCTTTGATTTTGTATGCAGATGTCGAAGATTAGGTGATGTGGCTGGTTCAGAAACACTTTTTTGTTGACTGTCAAGTGACATAAGACTACTTTGAGATATGAAGCTGCTATCAAGACCTCTAGCTGAATCCATTGATTGTGGTGAACTATCACTGGATTCTTGAGGAACATCACTAAAGGCGAAAAGACTACCATCTACACCTCTTACAACTTGAACATCTCTGTTAGGTAAAAGAGGACTCTGTGGACTAGACATGCTGCTGTCAGTGCTTCTGGAACAACTTCGTGAAGAATGTTGCTTGGCTGTTGGTGCATCCAGATAATCTATATCAATGTTTTCTGTTGGGTGGAATGTAGAAAAGAAGTGCGATTTTGTAGACAGATCTTCACTATGATGTTTTCTGTGAGGTTGCAATTTTGGTGCAGGGCTGTTTCCAGATGCACTGGCTTTTGATACATTTCCTTGTTTATCAATGCTGTGATGTTTCCATGATGTACTGACAGTCCCACGCTCATGGTCTAATGATCTATGCCTACGGTTAGATTCCAGTGACTTTGCAGCAGAACGATGATCAGTAAATCCGTCATTTTGTTCCGGACTATAGTCTTGTCTTTGTGATGTGGATGAAGAATTTTCTGGAGAACAGTAAGTTTCATATTTCCTGGAAAAGCAAATGATTGCACATAACAGAGTATCCAGAAAAATTACATATTCTATTGCTACAAAATAAGGTTCCCAATAAATACATCAAGTTTTCTTTGGAACTTCTTTCATTCATTATAAGCATCATCAACATACCTTTGCCCTACAGTATTTCCAGAAATATCTGGTGCTGGTTGTGGAACTGAAAAATCCAGTTCTTGAGGATGACCAGGATTGAGCAGATGAGTATTTTTTGCATTGTTTGTATGTGCGCATGGACTAGTAGAATGACGATGATGGTGATGATGATGCTGGCGATAATGCTATAAAAATAATTACAAACACGATGAAAAAACATAATATCAGAAAATGAGAATCTTTTCAAATTTAAATAGTCACACTATTCATTATTTACTGTATTATGATTTTGATTTAAGATTAATAATAAGGGAATGTAAACAAAATGCCTTGGATGACACAATTAGAAATCTTAGTTCATAAAACATGATACAAGACATCATAAGACTACTGCAGTGTTTGATTTTCTTGAGAAAAATTTTGTACATTGGGTTATTTCATTCCACTAAACCAGAAAAGAAAATAGAGTGAATTATATTGACTGTATTTGAATTTGTGTGATTTTTCTCTTTACAGGGCTCCCACTCAAAAAAAGAGAAAAAGTAGGAAAACGCAGGCCTAAAAAGCAGGATGGGGGAGGGTAACCCCCTTAGACAACATAATCATAGCATAATGGGGAAAAAATCCTAAAAAAAAATTTTTTTTGCAAAAAAAAATAATTTAATTTTGAATTCACTCCCCCCCCCCCCCCCAGCACTATTTCAGTCAAGCCAAAACAAAATGACAAATGACTTGGTTACAAAACCAATTTTTGGCCAAAACACTGCACTAGCAACCACAGATAATTCTTTGCTGTCTCTCCTCATATATATTACATTCTTTTTTGGAGTCTGAGCTTGTCAACTCTCTTCGACAAGGCACAGCAAATTTCGAAGACGTACGTTTTTTAAGAAGTTTTTTTGAGGCACCTTCGAGACCACTTTCGAAAGCACAATGCAAAATGTGTAAATTACAAGATCCAATGTAAATAAGGTGAACCAGATAGTTTTACTGTGTTGTTCATCATTTTTAAATTTTACTGTTTTGTTCACATTTTACTGTTCAATGCCAGTGTAATCATTTTTGACAAATGAAGCACTTCCATTTCTAGCTCTTTGCTGAGCATTGTAAATATTGTTTATGCCTCTTCATGCCTTAAAAATACAGAAGACAACTGAATGCTATTGTGTAGCATCATAATCACCAAACCTAGAATACGCCTATGTATCCAACTGCTTTGAAATGCAAACTGTTGTTTCACCTATTTGCAATTTGCACCATAATTTTGAATGATGAAAGTTACTGTCCAAGACCATGAAGACCAAATACAAAATTATTTTTCCATCCAGACAGAAGTTTTTAATGACTACTATACTTGTTGAACCCTCAAACTAAGCAAATGAAAAATTAATCAATCAAATGATCCACATACCCCCCCCCCCCAAATTCCTTAAAAATGATACAATTTCTGCTTTGGCAGAATCATTAATTGCATTCTCCAACATGTGTAATATTTGGCAATATATAAATAGTTTTCTGCTCAATTAAAATCAGTTACACAAATTTTGTCGATAGGATTTGGTAAAAAAAATAGGAAAAGTAGGACAAAAGTAGGAAATTTTACCAAAAAGTAGGAAAAGTAGGATGAGTGGGAGCCCTGTCTTTAGGACTCAAAAAATAAAGTGTATAAAACATGAGAAATACTAATCATTGATTAAGTGTTATGTAATAGACAGTGCTGCATTAACGCATGGGCCTACCCAGGCATGGTCCAGAGGGCCTCACAAAATTGAGATCTGGTAGAAATTTTTGAGAGTAAGCATGTAAATTTGCCTGATAAAACCTCAGAAAAATCACTTGTTCCAGGGATGCTATTATGATGACCCTGGCAATAGAAACCTGCAATATGGTGAGGTTGGGGGAAATGGTTTACCCCAACCATTGCAACATTGATCTCATAAAATAACAGGGAACATGATAGTGTCCATATTTATTGATAAAGTCCTGCAACCATGAGATTGGCTATGGCATTTCACACCATGTCAGGCGATTCTATTTTTTCCTAGAAGGACAAACCAAAGGTGAAAGTTCAGTCACTGCCGAGCTATTCTCAATACATAATCATTTTACCTAAAAGAATTGAATAAAATCGTCTGACATGAAGTGACATGATTTACCAAAGCTTCATCTCATGGTTGGAGGACTGTATCTCAGTACTCCATACAAATGGGATAAATTGATTACATGGCAGCTGTCCCTAGGAGTAGAAGAAGGACTTGTTTGAGTTGAAGCGGAACACATTCTCCTCTTATCAATACCCGTGTAGCTATCAGAAACCTAAAAATTAATAATAAACAATAAACAAAATGTGTGAGAAGTGTATCAATGAGTAATCACAAAGCTCCTGCAAACATGAAGACATTTTGTGCAGGCTAGTTACTTTTAACTTATTAAAAAATAAAAAACAAAAAACTGGTTAATAACAATCACTAAATCATTAATATAAGTAGTTCTATTCACTTGAATTAATTAATTAAACTGAAACATACAGTTTAACTTTTTTTGACTGCTACATTCTTGGGTGCCAATATTAGGGTGGAATTGGTAGTAGTTGATCATAGAAAATTGCAAAATTGAAAATTTTTAAGTTTTGTATTCTTCCCCCCCCCCCCCCCCCCACCAGCACAGATCTGTGATCCACATTCAAAAAGAAGCTCTTTCGAAGTAATAAAAGTGGACAGACCAGGTAAAATTGACAGTTAGCCTTTTAGGTGCCAAACCATTTTCAATATGAATGGCAACAGTCAGTTTATCTCATTTTTCAAAGTGAAGTTGAAAAATTCTACCACTTATCTGTATCAAAGATCAATGTCGCACCCACCCACAGTTTTTTCAAGCATAGAATTGAACAAATTAGAAATGGATGAGTTATAACATTGTACACTATGCTTGAAATAAAAATTTACATTTTCTAAAAGAAAAATGTACACAAAATGATATGAAACTAATGTGAACTCTAAATTTCATATTTATGATATCCTTCAAATTGTTTAACACCAATGTCGTTGTTGTAAATTTTTAGCAATTAAATTAAATCAAATTTCAAACAGTTTAAATAAGTTATGCTTTAAAATGAATATACATTCAATTACAAATACATCATTTATATTGGACTAACCATTCCTTGAGTAGATGTTTGTGTTGACACAGATTCCTTTTGAGTTTGCTTATTTGCATCACTGCTTTCAGTGACTTCTGTATTCTGCTTCAAAGTCTACATAATTAAATATTTCCAAACATTAAATTATGGTAATAAAATAATTTCTTGAACAACTATGTCAGTTCAAAAAAACTTAAAATCGTTAAATAAGATCGTTATTACCATGATTTCCAGCATTAAACTTATTCTAAGCTGTATTAACAACAAAATAGCAAATAAAATGTTTTTAAATCTATTACACAATAGGTGTCATCCATTATGTATCAAAATGTAGGGAGATGTTCCTGGAGAGGGTGCGAATGTATATGCCCCTCTAGAAAACTTTGCCATTAATTTAGTTCTTCAAAGGGATTTGATGCCAACTTGATGAAACTGAATTATATTTTCAGCTGAATTTCATAAACTAAAAAATATTTTTTTTCAAGACTACTAATTTTTAAAAAAATTGTCCAGTAAAACGTAGGTGGTATGGTCAGCCCATGTGATCTGTGGAAGATATGTAGAATAGCACGCTAGGAAAACGCTGTAAAACAGAGCTGAGTTGGGACATGAGAAGGGAGGAAAGGGGATAATTGGTTATACACATTATTATACCTTTTCTGGGCACTCAAAAAAAGTGCCCTCGGATAATTATACTGTCATCTATCTTTTAAATTAGAATATATAATACTGATTTGCAATAAATGATTGGCGATGGCAACTGCTGAAGCTAAGCCATTTTAAACGTTGAAAAATATCAGTTGGGTACAGTACACAAATCATTCATGTTAATGTTGTGTTGATAGAGCATTATTATTTTAGTATGGCATAGATGCACATATAATGTAAAAAATAATTTGATTGACAAAAATAGTAGACACCTGTATCCAGGAAGGCCAGATGTCCTGGAATTTTGCTAATAAATGTACTGAAAGCATTTTTCCGGATGTTTGTCCCGGTTTTTTATTTGCATAATGAAAGATTGATGGAACCAAATTATGTTTCAATATTTAGTTGACAGAACTATTTCATTATAAAATTTCAAACTACCAACATTTTTTTTAGCTTCAAATCCAGTGGACTGACCAGACCAGAATTGAATTTTGGCTGATTCTCAGCCCTATGGGCCGCCTGTCAGCATACAAACTGGCCATGAAGGCCTATGAAGAAAAGAAGAGTATATATTGTTTGTGTAAAGAATTATGTTGTGCATGTTTGTGTTTGATTTGAAAAAGTCCAATCGGTCATGGTCTGTCTGTTTACTCCAACACACTCAATGCCGCCACAACACACACAGTGCCACCACAACACATCACCAAGGGAGAAGGTCCATTCGATCGTAACATCTGTTCTGGGTGAAAAGGGGGAAAAAACATCACATGGGATTGAAGAAAAAGAGGGTTCAGGGCAATCCTAGCAAGAATTTCGGAGTTGCTAGCCATCAAAAAGAAGTATTTTTAATTGAAAGATATTGATTAAAGCAGCATCTTAATTATTTTAATATATTTTTTCAATTTATATAACCAAATAACCATCGATTAACGCCAAATATAGCTGTAAATTACAAAGAAGTAAAAAAATGTAGCTTACCTGCAACTTTGCAAGAGGAATAATATCACAATTCTGAGGTTTGTGCCACACAGTTTTCTGGCTCGCAGCATTGTAATAATAAAAGCGTGAAGTGTTTTGATCAAACAATTCCCACCATTGGTTATCATCAGTTCTTTTTCTGTTGAAAAGTATAAATAAATGATTAATAACAAATACATCAGGCAAAAGAAAAAAAAACCATTTAACACTTAAAAAAATTTCACATCTATACATCACAGCAGCTGATAAACATATGAAGCCCCAATTCTCTGCTTCAACCTATTATATAAACGTTTTAAAGTTATTCTTTAAGTAGGGTTACCAGAGTCCTCCTTTTTTATGTCATTTCAAACATCTTCCTAATTTTTAGAAAATTCACACTTTTGTCCTTCTTTTTAGGTTTCCATAATTATTTTTATTTCTTTTACCTGGGGAAATTTTTTTCCACTCTGAAACATATTATATCTCTTCACTGACATGTGTTTGTGTGTGTTTTTCCTCCCACACATATTTATAAGATTTGACCAATCACCGTAGAAATTCCTAGAATACAACAACCCAAGTTTCAAGCAGGGCAGCAAATACTATTCTAACCATGGTCCAGCTTGCTCTAGTATAATTTGTGAAAAATATCAGTCTAAAATATCGCTCTGGAAGAAGAAAACTGCAACATCCATTTTAAGAATACCATCGTTTTCTCATCAACATCTAATGGCATGCACTAAACAGGAGAGAGAGGGGAATGTTATGTCCTCCATTCCAAAACAAAGAAAACAGAATGCAAACAACACTCAATGCTGATGTTGTTGTGAAAATGAGAAAAAGTGACGTTAAGACGCAGGTGTAAAAAGACACCTAGTTTTCAAATCTGGTAACCCTATCTTTAAGTGTTGCTTTATTATCAGACTAAATAGTAAGCTACGTAGAAAATTTTGAGGAAAGTATAAAGTGTCAACTTTTGAATTTTTCATAAAAAAAATTCTTTACAAGTAGGGTGACCAGACATTTTGTGATTTCAAATGTCCTCCTATGTGTTAGAAAATTAAAACTTTTGTCCTCCTTTTCAGATTTCCGTAATTATTTTAATTTTTTCTGGGAAAATAAAAGGAAAATTTTTACTAATAAGAAGACTTAGATAAAACAAAGAAATTTGTATTTGAAAACTGGTTGGAAATTTGGCATACTTTGCTGAAATTGGTGTTTATTATAATCAATAAAAATAGCACGAATAAGAAATACGAAATTCGTGGGACATGGAAAAACTTCATTGTATGTGAAAATTCGTAATATTCGTGTTTGCTATAAGTGAGCCCAGCAGTAACATTTGTACATATCAGAAATCACAATTGTTATCACCTCTTTGTGTTTCATCTGTTCATAAAAATAATATTTGATGTTTTTCTCCATTTGCCAGGCTATTTTGGAGCATGTTCCTTCAGCCAGAACTTTGACAGGGTCTCTATATTGATTTTCCATTTTATTATTCTTATATTTATTTTCATTACAGTGCCGATTCCTGCATTAGTTCTGTCAACCTTCCTCCTATGGGGGGGGGGGGGAGATCATGATCATATTTCACTGGCTGGACTGTCCAGTTATTTTAATCAATGGCCTGGCTAGAATTCATATGTATGGCTATTTAACATTATGGTTTCTACATTTAAACTTTCAACCCACATTATGACCCCTTTAGGGGTTGAATTTTGAAAAATCCTTTCTTAGTGAATCTATATATTATAAAATGAAACTATTGACCAAATTTCATATTTATAGCTTCAGTGGTTTCGACTCGATGTTGATTCCTCCATATAAACTTTGAACCTCCCCCCCCCCCCACAAAAATTTTTAAGAATACCATTCTTTGCACAGAGCCATATTTACTAGGGGGCAGTGTCTAAGCAAGGTATAGCTTTGGGCAAAGAATCAGGGGAATAAGTGGTAAGAAAATTTAACTGAAATGAAAGGAGGGCAGCAAAATTTATATGGGAGAAATTTTTCTGCACAGAGAAAAGTTTCCACTCAGATGTTTTTTTTCCTACTACTTGAAAAAATAAAAATAATTTTCATGATTCATATTTTCATTTTACACTCACATTTCAACTTTTTTTAATTTCTTTTTTTCTTTTTTTGAAAGAATGAATCATATTTCTGTTGGTATCGAGTTCACAAGTCTTCTAAACTGATTTATTTAACTTATTAACCACTAGCTGTTACCTGCGGCTTCACTCGCGTGGATTTCATTATCTGAAAATTCCTCCCTATGATCCCTTTGTGGGTTGAATTTTGAAAAATACCTCCTTATCTCTACTACATGAAATAAATCTACTGACCAAATTTCATATTTATAGCTTCATCGGTTTCGGATCGCCAATGATGAATCAGTCAGACAGTCAGGACATGTCATTTTATATTAAAGATTTGGCTATGCAAATAGTCAGAGATATACTTCCCCATTTACGCAAAAAAAAAAAAAAAAATTTTTTTAAATGTCCTTTGTTTCCTCAGTTTTCTTTTGTGAAAGATGACAAATAAACTCAGACATTGAATAAATTCAACAGAGTCGAGAAAAGGGGGACGGGGGAACACAGTATAAGCAAACCCATGGTCTCAACAAGAGTGGGGCTGACTCCAGCCCTGAGATTTTTATAATTTTTTGATTTTTCACACTCTAAATTCATTATGGAGGAGTACATGAAAAATCTGACTAGGGGCCTGCTAAAGATCCAAGCCTAGGGGCCCTGCTGCAGGATGTGGGGGGCCAATGAGCAAACTTGTCAGGGAAATAATTATTTAAAAAAAAAATTGAACATATATTCGTATACTATCTATACGTCATTTTAAGAATTTACATCTCAAGAAAGCAATTCAAATCATCTCCTGATGTTTGAATAGGCCACTAAGGCCATCATCGAAAAGCCATGGGAGCATTTTAAAGGCTAAAGATAATTATGCTATCTCTCAAACACTGGAACGCCGAAAATCGTATATTTTCTTCAGTGTGTCATAAAATTGTAATTGCCATGGCCCCCACATTCTGGGCTCCTAAGACTGAGATCTTTGGTGGGCCCCAGGGCAGACTTTTCACAGGCCATTCTATAGTGCTTTTATAGCGTGAACAAACAAAAAAATTATGAGAGTCGTCCTGAGCCTTGTCAGCCCCACACTTGTAAAGGCCATGGTCATTGCAGCAACGTTTGTTGGCTGCAGGGGTCCCAGGACAAATTAACATCTAAGGCCAAGATGTTAATCTTTTTATATCTTATTATAAGATTACTTGGAGGCCTCTCTATAACTTAACATTGATATTCACAATTGCGACACTTCTAACTGAAGCCTTAAAGATTGTTTATATTATAGTAGTCTAATAAGCTAAGGCAAATAGGATAGACACCACCTCAAATTACTGAAGGCTCCTGATTATCTGGAAAAACAAAATAATTATCCCCAGTTGTTTTCTTTGCTCTTCTGAACTTAATATTATCAGTAAAGTAAAATTCGAAGCTTTAGGGTTTATTTGGCTGGCGTGACGTAAAGTTTTTGTCTTTTGACGTTTTGTTCGCACGGGTGGCAAACATTTTCAAGAATCAAAACATAATGGCAGGAAAAAAAGGCCACTACTTACGCCTTCTCCCTGCTTGAGTCGCACTGCTTCATTGGGATTGGTCTGCCCAGCCAGATTTTCCCCATTCACCGAAGTTGCTCCAAAGGGCTCTGAACCATGCTTGGGTTCCATTCTCTCATCATTTTTTCCCACCGTTACGTTTTATTCTTGGAAATGTTCTCCACCCGTGCAGATGAAACGTCAAAAGACAAAAACTTAATGCACGTCGGCTAAAAAACTCTGAAATTATGAATTTTACTTGACATGATGGCCACGGAAAAAACCTTGTTTGTTTCATTAATATTATCAGTTTTGTTCCTAATTTATAAATGACCAAGTTTCTTGTAAACTGTAATTGTTTGTATTTGTGAAAAAAAATTGAACAATGTGGTGAAAAAAATAATAATTCAGTCTCTGTACTATCCGAAGACTCAAACTTTTAAAACTCTTTTAAAAAAATGTCTACCCTCAAATCTTAAGTGATTTCTAATTGATGCTTTTGTATGCATTTCAAACCCCTGATTAGTGTTCATCCATCTTTTAAGGAAAAATTTCTTTTGTCCCACCGGTGTCTTCAAAAGAGGGGGTTTTACTGCATTTGCTATGGAAACCCTAATAAGTTTTCTCTTGGAACCTTACAGTTCTACAGAACTAGAGTTGAGAAATGCTATTCTACTGTAATCAAAGAATACTTTCGATCAGCGATTCTTAACTGATGTTCCGTTTTGCACTCCTCTCAGAGGCTCTGTGGTGGCTTGAGAAAAATAAAAAAACCAGTAAATTTGAAGGAAAAAATCATAACTATTTTTAAATAATAAATATAAATCAGTAACTTTGACAAATAAGTAAAAAATTGGCCTCTGGGGCTTTGCCAGAGAAGTTATATACGAAAAGGGCTTCGTAAGTCAAAAAAGGTTAAGAACCACTGCTTTAGATAAATATTTATCATTATTGTTTTTAAGCTATAAATTGTTACTTCACATTGAGCCAAGATGTCACAAATCATGATTAAAACTTAGATAACTGTGAAAAAAAATTTATACAATAAAACCTTGGTAAAACGTAAAATAAAAATTTGTAGAGAAGCAATCTCGCATATCAGATTTCAAATAGTGTGAACCCTTTGTTCAATGAATGTGTATTTATTTTTATTTCTTTCATTACATTGTGGTCATTCTGAAATACATTGCCTCCTATTTGTGATTTTAATACGTAAAATCTATACCTTGATAGATTTTTGCTTTTGTCTAATCTTCTATGTATAAAACAAAATAATTTGGATGTTAATTTTCATATATCTACTTTCTCAGCATAGGCAGAGATAGGCTTGAAAGTCTGGGAGAGGGAATGGTCATTATTGCTGGGGGGCACGATGATGATGATATCAATTCATATATACACGTATACATTAGATCAGACAACTCCACCTTTGACGCTGGGGGCATGCTTCTCAGAGCACGTGTTCAGTACTTTCTTAAGGCATGAGCCCATCGGGGCATGACCTGGGGGCCTCAAGAGAAGAGAGGGTCTTACAAAAATGCGATCTGATTGAAGTTCTGGAAAAATTTGCCGGATAATGCAGCAGAAAAATCACTTGAACGGGGGCCTGTGATGCTCTTATGATGGTGCTGCACATGTTTACATCAGACATACTTATTATTATTTCACCCTGCTTATAAAGTTGCTTGTATTCAGTCCCCCAAAGCTGTGCCCGTTTCTTACATGGGCAAACAGGGCTCATACACGGGCAAACAGGGCTCATACACGGGCAAACAGGGCTCATACACGGGCAAACAGGGCTCATACACAGGACCCCCCTGAAAATTGGTTGTGTTTTATATTTTGGTCTTTTTCCCTTCTTTTCTAGTACATTGCCAAACCAGGAATTTATTTTGATAGTAATAATTCATAATTGTAACATAATAATACTATGTAGCAACACCTCAAAGAATGCTGTATAAAAAGGGGTCTCCAAAAATTCAAGTTTGCCCAAGTCTTGGACTTATGAGGAACAGGCCCTGCCCTAGAGGTGACGTTATATTGAGGTTGGACTCTGTACTACAGTGAAACCTTGATATATTGATACTCTGACCAAGAAAAAATATTATTGTAGAGGAATTATAGTTATATCGAGAGGCAGCAGTTTAACATTAGAGTACAGACATTTCCAAACAAGACTTGCGGGAAAAAATCGTTGGAGAGGGATTTATAGTTATATGGAGTAACATAACATAACCTTGATTAAAGAGAGTTTATATAAGAAGGCTTCACTGCATATTAAAACTTTGATACATCGAGACTTACACTTTAACTCCAGGTGGAGGATCCCATACACATTCACCAGTAGTAAGGTTTGCATACATATGCTCTTTAGTTCTGGGCTCGACAATTTCAACCCAATCCATTCTATAAATATAATAAGTATCATCAATACCATGTTAAATTAAAATAAATAGCAAATTTAATCACTTTACATACAATTAAAGAAAAAAACAACAAAACTTACTGCTCTTTCTTGGTCATTCCACAAGTAGAACAAATTGAAATCGACCTATTGGAGATCGTGAATAACAATTACAAGCTCGAATTAAAACATCCAATATAATTAAAGAAACATCAACATTAGAACATGTGTGAATTGGAAACGTTGATTTTTTTTCAACATCAAAACACACAGCTGCTCCATAAATCATCCACAGGAATAGCACATTTCTAAACGCCCACCCTACTTCCTTCGAAGACAAAAAGATTCAGTTGTAATTTTCTTATAGATAATTAACTAGCATATTTATGTGAAATGGAATTCATTCTTTTCCACGATTGTTTTTTACGAAAGGTATGAATAAACGCCATTCAATCTTTTCTCAACTATAACGGAACCAGGACACATCCACGCTTTTAGTGTCCCCTATACTACACAGACATATAGAGAGAGACAATCCACTGATGGGCTGGTGATGGACTGTATTTTTATTTTATTTTATGCATGGTCGCGGTCCCAGGTTCAGGCAAGCCCGAACCCAAGTGATGTAGCATTGGTCGCTTTCCTTTAGGGTTGCTATACAATATCCATCCACATGGACGCTAGATTCCAAAAATAAACGCTTTTTGTTTCGAAATAAATTTTGCAGATAATTAAACTCGTCATATCCTGATAAGAAAGCGATTCGTTCTCTTCGGAAAAGAAACCGTTATCGTAGAAAAATAACTGTAAATACCTCTTTCCTGTATATGCGCTCGAATACGCTAGCGTAGGTTCAGTGGCCAATAGAAAAACAGTTTATATATAGTATTGTTACTTTTACTTTATTAGAATATTTTTGATTGACTCTTTTTCTGAAACTTATTTTTGTCCGTTATGTAAATTTTTCGTTTTTGGAGCGCGATGATTTCTTTTTTCGGATTTTAATTTTTTTTTCTCAAATTCTACAACTCGGCGTTTCTCAACCTATGGTCCGTGGACCAGAAGTGGTCCGCAAAGATGGAACAGGTGATTCTCAACAGACGAAAATTTAGTTATAATCGGAATTATTTGAGATGAAAATTATTCAATTTTATGCCATATAAATATTTATATGTCACATAAATAATTATCACATTAGTTCAAACAAAAGATTAGAACCATATACTATAAGTGGTCCGTCGAACTTTTTCAAAAATTTTAGTGGTCCTCGGGTTCAGAAGGTTTGAGAAACGCTGCTATAATTGAATCACTTCTTGCAAAAATATCATGCGAGTCACAAAACTTGTTTTTAGAAAACAACTAAAAAATTGTCGATGATTGTATCCTGAAGCGGATATTAGTCGGTTAAAGCCCCGGGCGCGAGAGAAAACATTGGGCCCCATAAATTTGAAAAAAGTATAAAGTTGGGTTTTTTCGATGCCTTCAGAAGTCTGGGTACCGGGCGCGCGCCTGCCGTTAAATCCGCCTCTGATTGTATCCTTTTAGCGTAAATTTTGAAACTTAAGCTATAGATAGGGCCAGGGCCGTAACTAGAAATTTTGCCGACCCCACAACTTTAAAATTCGATAATTTTGTAATGGTGTTCTTTGTTCCCACCTAAAACTGCCGCCCCCCTAAATTTTGCCACCCGGAGAAGGTGCCCCCTCTAGTTACGGCCCTGGATAGGGCTATAGCGTGCTTTCTTGAGGGCCTGGGAGAGACTCTTTCTTGGAGTTCTCCATGGTTCACAACAGGGTAGGTCTTTGGCCCTGGGGCCAGAGATGATTCTCATAATGTTTTTTTGTTTTTCCCGCTATAAATTCACTATAGAAGAGGCCCACCGAAGATACCTGCCCAGGGGCCTGGCTGCAAGATGAGAGGGCCATGGAGCTTCCTTGGAAGGGTTGTGCTTAGAAAAAAAGAGAGGTTTGTTTCCAGTCTTCCTCTCATTTTGAAGATTATTTGAAACAAGAAACTGTCAGAATTTCTAAGTAATTTGCAAAATAAGTGTACATGTTTTGAAGTCCTCATTCTGCTCGACGAGACATTGGAGCATTGCCTCGGTTGCCCCAGCTAGTTACGGGCCTGGATATGGATATCTTTCACCAAGTGTTGTCTTAACGCATGGCCCACCCGCGCACGACCTGGGAGTCTCAAGTGCGAAAGGAAGTTCTCATTAAAATGAGATCTGCTATTTCATAACGGTATTTTGTTCTTTCCTAATATTTGCGCCAGACCCGTCATTTGGGGGGGGGGGTGTTGCCTTCCTCGGCTTTAGAAAATACACTAGAAATAGTGTGTATATATTTATTTATTTATTTATCGGGGGAGCCCCGTTCACATGGTTCGAAAAGAGTAGGCGTTTTTGAAGGGTGGCTATGCCTGATTGCATTCAAAATGCCAACCCTTGTTCTCCGACGCCTGCCTTCTCAAAAAATAGATCTTGACTAGATTTTTGACTGCATTTGAACTTTTTGTTTAATTTATTTTTTGACATTTTTGTGTAATCTCTGTAAAATATTTCCTTGTAATTTTTGTATTCTTGTAACTTTGTATATATTTTCCCATGATTCATTTTGCTTATAATCTGAAGCTCTGTATATATTTTTTTCTAGTTTTGTATTTCTTCAACATATTTTTTTCATTGTCATTTTTTTGTCCAACGTGTTTATTGGAAAGGCAGGCGTCGGGAACAATGGTTGGCATTTTTAATGCAACTCTTTTCGAACCATGCGTGGGGTTTACCCTGATGACAACCCACTGTATAGGTTCTATTTCACTCTCATAAAAAATTCCATCTTGTACACACACACACACACACACACACTTTTTCCTTTTTCTTTAAATAATTACCATCTAAAGTACAAATACCTTGAGTATATGTTCTTTGCCCTCCGGAAAAAAGTTGAAATCACGGTCCTGTTTTCCGCCTGGGGCAGTAACCCCCTTCGCCCACCCTCTAGTTCCGGCACTGTCCCGAGCGATGGAACAAGAAGGGAGGCGAGTTTAACTTTTTCTCCATTCAAAATAACGGGAGGAAGGATTCCAAAACGGATACTAATCCTCTGTGACAAAGTGAATTTTTGTTTCTAGTTGCGGCCTTGCGTATTTCCTATACTATCATCGAAAGGGTAACGAAACGGAGGTGGGGCTAATCACCTATGGTGGGTATAGTGAACATTGGGGTGGGCAAATTGTCTGGCCTCTGCTCTCACACTAATGTCAATATAATACCCCTTGTTTTTAGTGAACGGGGGGGGGGGGGGAAGAAGGCTTTAAACGCTTTATAAATATAAATATTCATCTCACAAATTTTTCATGTTCAACACTTTTTCCTTTCGTGAAACAAATTTTAATATAGGGTGATTTGCATAGTGCTCTATTTTCCGCCCATTCTTTTTAACAATTTTCCCTCCAGTTGGCAATATTCCCACATTTGGCAACTTTTTTGGCGAGAATTAGCAATGTTCTTACTTTGCCGTATTTTTTGTAGATGAAATATGTCCAACTTGTTATATCAAGAAATTTACCATTTTCAGGAGAATAAAATACACGGGTAAAAGAAAGTTTTTGTGATAGAGACAAGTTCGTGTTAACAGCATCAGGGATGCCCCCGCAGCCTGGAAGTTCGACATCCTTATTTTTTATGGGCATCTTTTTTCAGCCACCTCGTTGGGCATTTTGTCTGCTGTGGCCATAGGCGTAATCAGAATTTTTTTTTTGGGGGAGGGGTTCAATTTTTTTTTCTTCTAAAGTGGGGGGGGGGGTATGTTTTTTTCCTCCAAAATAACACTATAATCTAGGCTTGAGAGGGGTGGGGGGTTAGACCAGCAGCTGGTTAGACCCCGCGTAAGCCAATGGTTGCGGCCTTTGGGGCCTTTGCGGCCTGTATAGGGCGCGGTAGCCTAGGTCGATAAGATACTCGCTTGAAGTACCAAAGAATGTTTAGAGGTGTCGCGAGTTCGATAACCGGTTCGTCGTTGTCAAAAGCTTTCCTGACGCAGGAGTACAACAGAAACGGCGACATGACCACAGAAAAAAATTGCTACCGCAGGAAGTCCCACCTCGAGAGGTTAGCGTACCAACCTCTCGGTGAGTATAAAAAAGGTTAAATTTCGAACGTTGCCGTTTGCAATCGGCAATAAATTGTAGGTCCCGGTCTAATTAGCCCTCTTGTGCAGAAAATCATCGTGGTGCGACAAAAATGATCAATATTTGAATAAAACTGATGTTCTGGAGAAACTTCTTGTCTGGCAAGAAGTACCTGCTTACCAATTTAAATATTGTTCAAAAATCATTCTACTGGATTTTGTTATCATGAGGCCAATATGCCGTCAAGTCCCCCGAACTGTGCCGGATGAGAGTCCATGCGTTAAGACGTCGTTAGGTAAAAAGTTGTGTTCCAGAACAAATCCGGCTTTCAAACGTTTCGTTCACAACTGAAGTAGTTATCTTCAGTGGAGTTCGATGATTTTATGTGGATAATAATTTATGTGGATGATATTATGTTTCAATGTTTTCTGTGGTCGTCGTCCCCCTAAAATTTTCTGCATCTAAAGTTTTTGAGTAGGGCAGTTACCACTTTACTCCGCTTTAGTTCCAAAAATTGGATTTGAAAGGAAACATGAAAGTGTATGGAAAAAATAGATCCGTGTAAAAAATTATATAATTGTAACACGCCCCCATAGGCGAATACGGAGAGAGGGAACCCCTATCATCTCCGCTCGTTCGGTGATAAAATTATATTATTGGCATAGGTAGTAGGGGTGGAGAAGGACATTTGCCCGCTCCATTCACTGTGCATATTTTTGGTGATTCGCCCCCCTCCAGACATTAATTTCCTATTCATAAACCGTCACACATGATCAGAATATTTGAAATTATAGTGGATCCTGCCATGGCCCCCACATCTTGCTGCAAAGCCCCTGGGCTGGAATCTTTTGCAGGGCCCTGGTCAGACTTTTCACGGGTCCTTCTGTAATTAATTTACGGCGTGAAAAAGCAAAGAAGGGTGAGAATTGTCACGGGGCCCTGTTATCCCCGCACTTGGGGGAGCCATGTATCCCGCTTATAACGTTCCCATTTAGAATGATTTATTTTCGTCAGAGCCGTCTTAAGAGCATCATGAGCTCCCGGGCCAAGGGATTTTTATGAGACCCTACCTGGTAAATCTTAGAAAATTTAAACCAAATCTCATTTTTGTGAGGCCCTGGTCACTACTTGGTAGAACCTCCTCAAGAGAAGAGGGGCCGTGCCCCTGGCCGTTTCAACGGCCGGCGTAAAAACGTTTTTAGCGGGATCCACCATGCACATTTTGGCCATTTCAAAATACTCATTTGATAACAACTAATTTTATTTAATAATTAAAAGAACTAATTTTTTCATTTTCAAATTTTAATGAAATCTACCAATTAACAGTCAAGTTTGTAAGTTTACTAGACACAGTGGTTACACGTTAATGCCTGCGTGTGCTACGAAAAAACTTTTGCGTAACCAAGTACACTTAGTGATGAATTGTATGCTTCTCCTCCGGTGGGGGAAAATGGAAATTCACAACGAATTCAAAAGCTTCAACGGTTATCTCAGGACCTCACTGGGGCAGCTGTTCCAAGACAAGGGATAACGGCAACAGCCGTTTTATTGTCATTTTTTCTCTCATTCTTGCCCCTCTTCCCCTTTTTCAACGAACTTCTTCAGTCTTTAAAAAAAAATATGAGCTGTATCTCTGTACACCTGTATACGGGTTTTCTGTGGGGAATAATGAATATATTTCCTATTCATATAGATCCAGATTCAAATTCTCTTTTTCGCTTCATATATCATGGCGTGGAATATAGAGTTAATGAAAGTCACACACAAAGCCGCTTAAAAGTTAAGTAAATAACTAATAATTGACTCTTAATGCAGCTTTGGTCACACACGTGGTTTATGTCACTGAATTTTGATAAAAAATAATTAGTCAGCATCTCCTGGAACAAAAATTGTATCAAAATATGGGATTTCAAGATCGGTTTGTTTTGCTGAGGATTGTGAGAAAGACTTTTTCACAACATTTTGAGCCACCAGCCTGAGGGCTGTTTGGTTATTTTATTACGTCCTTGATATAGGGCGAACTTTCAGATATCCGGTTTCGGAATCAATCAATTGATGTGTTCTCAAATTTAAGAAATCGAAATTTCTCTAATGATTGCTCATGATGATGAAATGGTATGAATGATCAATTCTACTTTTTTTTTTAAAGTCAAAATTCTATTTTCCTTTATCTTTTCCACTGTTTCCCATTACATTATTTCCTCTATATTAGTGTTTTCAATTTTCACTTACCCAACTACCCCTTGGTCAAATATCAAGGGCACCACGGTCCTACTGGACTATATCGTAGCCCAATGTTTCTCAAAGAATGCGTCGTGGATCCTAGGAGCGTCGCCACAATTCATCAACGGCATCGCGGCAAGCTGTTGCCATTGATGATTGCCTATTCAGTGCTTTGAAGATGTTTTTTAGAAAACTCCAAGGAGCCGCGGACAAACGTTGTCATCGCAAGGGAGCCACGGGTGGCAAAAGTTTCAGAACCACTGTTGCAGCCGCTCGGGGTCAGCGTACCATCCTTTGAAAAGGATGGTCTAATCCGTTGAGTCCCAACGGGGAGGGGGGGCAATTTGAGTTTTCCTATGAAGGCTTTGAACCTTCCGAAAACTCCTTTCATTTTTTTATATCAGTTCGTTCAAATTTTTAATTTTCAAGCAATTTCTGGATGACTTCTTTTATTTTTCTCTTTCGATGGAAAGGGGGTTTGACTAAGACTTCTTAATGTTTTGTGTTCCACGTAAAATTTGTGCCAGTAGGATAGAATCCAGTGCCAATAAAATGAAGAAAAATGAAGGCCACGAACTCCTTTAAAAATAATATCTGTGTATAGCAATGAAAAAACAATGAGTTAATTGTTTTCTCAGCCAAGCTCGCGGCCTCCCTCTCTTCGAGGACCTTGATTAAGAACCACTGCTTTTGACTAAGTAAAAGTAGACAGAAATGGGGGGGGGGCGAAAAACCCTTGGTTTTAAAATTTAAGTAGGTAAAGCAAAAAATAGTGATTCCTGTATTAAAAAAAAAAATGTTTGAGGAACTTATGAAGTTTTATCGGGGGGGGGGGGGAGTGGGGGAGAGACCAGGATTTCAGAGATGTTTTGGTGGGGCATAGTCTAAAAAAGGTCGGGAACCACTGGTTTATTCTCTTCGTTCTGGAGGTTCACCTAAGGTTTAACGGTTTTAAATGAATTTTACAGATAAGAATAATTGTGACCGCAGATCCACATCCAATGGTTCAAGTAAAGATATAGACCCAAGGTATACCACACATATGTGTACGCAAATTAATTGATTACACACATATCTATACACATAAATGAAATTTTTCCTTTTTTTTTTGGGTGGGGGGAGGCATTTCGAAATACAATTAACACAAATAAAGAGAAAAAAAATTAATAGCTGTTTTTTGGTTCGGGATTGAAGAGACTATACTAGTATTTAAATAATGTATCATTTTATCCTAATTCCTACTTTTTTCGGTTACTAATTTTTCACGAATGCCTCTTAGTAACCTCGTCATTAGTAATTTCGCGTCAGACCATCTTTTTTTCAAAACGCTGTTAACGTTATTTCTATATAAGTAGCTGTGCGGTATAGAAACCTCTGCAACGATCACTTTACCTGTTTGTAAATGAGTAGAACTGACAAAAAGCTCCAAGACTTCTATGCACGCCGGAGCAGGAGCGTACGCACTACGTAAGAACGATCTCTGGAAGGGGGGCCACAAGGAATCTCTTAGAAAAATTTCGAGTTACGAATCAACTAACTGTAATTTGATTAACATGTAGAATATAAAGGTGTTTTCTTTCGATATTGTAATTATTTTACAAATTATATATTATATTTACAAATATTTTTTAATTTTTGATCGTCTTGGGAGGGAGGGATACACGGGTTCCCTGTGCCGATCCCTGCTTACGCCTCTGCGCCCGAGTATAAATTTTACGCTGGATTTTGCTAAATTCAAACAGATTTTTAAGCTATAATCATGAAGCATCAAGTCTATTGCTTTCAAATTAGTGTTGCATATGATCAATGGCAGCCCAAGATGAATACTGTACTCCAGAGGTAAATCTTTGGGGGTGGGGGGCTCATGGGTGGAGATATGAGGGGGGCGGTGATACACCGTCAAAGGTGGAGCCAACTGATTTAATGCAGAAGCGCCTACATGAAAAAAACATTGGAGGGGCTGAAAGTTACTGGTCGTCCCGTATATATCGTACGCAAGAGAGGGAAGGTGCATTACATTGTTTTTTTAGAAATTATTGTGGGAGCTCAGCCCCCTTACAAAATTTATTGGAGGGGGCTCAAACGGCCTTAGCCCCTGCGTTCCGGCACCTATGATCTAATGCACAAGCGTATGAATGAATTGACATCATCTTGCCGCCCCCCAGACTTTAATGCCTATCTCCACCTATGAAGAGGGGGGGCGGCGGCTGAAAGTTGCCAGTGATCCTGTTTATACACGGGTATCGAGTGCGTTGCATTGTATATTCATTAGTTATTTGGGGGAGGGGGGGAGCTTTGTTCTTTGCTCCTCACAAAATACATTGGTGTGGGGGGGGGGGGCTCAAATAGCCTGTTCCTCCAAGTTACGGCTTCTATGTTTTACCCTAGCAGTTCTTACTTTTAAAGCACGAAAGCAAAAAATAAATAAAAAATAAATAAATATAAGAAATTTTTTATTTTTTTTTAAATAGAGATTATAAAAATCTCATATAACACGTAGCACCAAGTTATAATAGCTGTTAACTGTTGACACAGACAACAATTTTCAATTAGTAAAAAATTTCCAATAACGTTGCTTGTTGATCATAGGATCTATTGGGCCAGTTCTTACGCTCACTGACACGACGGTCGCCATAGGATGTTTCACGGCGCAAAACTTAATTCTAGCCCGGAGACGTGCTGAGACAGGATTTGATCTTGGTTATTTTTGATCGTTGAATATGCTTCAAATTAGAATCTCAAATCAATCTCAGATTTTGTTGGATATTCAATTACTATAATATAACTACAGAATATGACATTTGATTGTGCTGTTTAATTCTTCTTTCTGCGTTTGCTATTGAAGAGAAGGCCATTGATAACGGAAACAGCAGTCATGGGAAAGTAGTGAGGTCACGCCTCTTTAGGTAAAGCTACGCAACTTCCGGTTGGTCAGTGGTAAAAGTGTCTTTTATCGTATCCGGCATCAACTTTGTTAGCAGGCAAAGAAAGTGGTTCAAAGGAAACAAAACGAGTTTTCACATGCTTCGATGTTTCTGCTGAATGTATCTTGTAGACGTGAACGGGTATGAGACAGTCCTCCCTCGTCCCCCCATCAAAAGTGCTTTCACCTTTGTTCTTGCTTTCATCATAATACTGTATAGTATAACCTCAATAATTAAGCTCCATATAAATATGGGGTGCATAATATACCTGAGGTTGTTGGACGAACCTCTTTTGTTTTTGCCGTAACTTCGAACGCAATCTTTAAACTGTTTATAAAGAGAAAAATCATCATAAAAATAATAGCTTACACCGCCCTACTATTTTTAAAATTGTTTTAGTTTACTTGAAAATCAATATAACGGACCCATTAAAAGTCTTGGTTTGGTATCCTTACTGTCTCAAGCCAAGGTTGTGGCAGATCCTGAAATCACCAGTAAATGTGTATGTTCAAGTTTATTATGAACATGAATTATATAAATTGCCACTACCAAATATGCTAAACATCAAATCAATTCATTTATTTAGTATTTCCCAAATAATGCTGGTAACGGGTACTGCACAGTTCCGGATTTCAACAGGTGCGAAAGGTGCGGCCGCACCAGGCCGCAAAATATCAGGGACCTTTAAATGATAAAACTACGTTGGCTATGTATAAATTCTGCTTGCTAAATGTTATGCCTTAAATTTTCACCAATTTATGGATAGAGTATGTCATCGCTTTCTAGGATACTTCAGCGAATAGTGTACTTTCAGATACTATACGTGACAAAAAACTTCACGTAGAGATAATTTTTGCGATGAACACATACGTGGTCACCTTTTTCTGTTGTCTTTCTTGGTTGTGTGGTTTGTTTATTTCCGTTTTAAAATCACTATTCCCTTCTAAGACTTTGTGGATAACTGACTCACTTCTATTAATTTCCCTGGAAATCTGTGAAACAGTCCATCCATTTGCTTCAAGATGCCATACTTTCAAAGCTTCCTTGCAATAAAAATGAACGTGGTGTAGCATTCTTACAACTCAGTGAAGAGTGATAGTTATTGAGTCTTTTATACACATTGTCTAGGTGCTGTCCATGTGCAATCCACCTTTATGCAAATTTGTTAAACCTTTTGAGAATATACAGTAAAACCCCTTTGCGGGCACTCGCGGGACAAAAAAATTTGTTCGTAAAAGAGGGGTGACCGTATCAGAGGGGGTTACTGTTGAAATTGTATATAGTAGTGCTAACAATTAACGAAAAGGGTTCTTTATTTGAGTATGAATAAATTCTGTCAATGAGATGACATGAGATGCATTCAATTTTGGTCCGATTAATTGATTAATCGAGTTGATTAATCGATCAATTGTTAATCGCAGTTAACAATTTTATGTGAGTTAATCGATTCAATCAATTTGATTGAAATGCAATTAAAATTTTTATTAAAAGTAGTTTGTGAATCAACTTGATTTTTTTTGAAAAAAACTGATTAGATGTCATAAACACTGTTTTATACAGAACATCTTGGATAAGTGACCATATTTAAAATACTTGAATCAATATTTTCATGAAATTAGATTCAACGGAACTTGATGATTTTAGTTTCAAATTGAGTTTGATGGGAATTTTAGAAAACAAAACCAAAATTTATTGTTTCCACCATGAACAGACATTTTCCGTATTCTTGGAAGCATCAGCTCATTTCCTCACAAGTACCATTCGTTTCTAGGCAAGCATACAAAAGTATAATCGAAAGTAGTTTCGAAATCAGTGAATAATAACCGATTTCTTATAAAAAAACGACAAGATGTGAAGAAATTACAGTTTTTGGCAATTATGTTCAGCATATTAAATTGCTTGAAGCGGGCAGCCTTAATTTCTTATCCTATTCCTATATTTGTTTACATGTACAGAATATGTGAGTGATATCAATAAAATATATTTTTACACCATCTTAATATATTATATGATCACAAAAAATGAATTCGATTAAAATTTGATTAATCGATTAAAATTTTTTTGATTAACCAGTTAAAAATTTTAATCGATTCCCAGCCCTATATAATTTATTCATGAAAATACACAACTACTGCATAGATACGCAATTAAGATCACAAATATGATACAAAGTATATATACTGAATTTAAATTTTTTTTTTTTTTTTTTTTTGGAAAACTGATCAATCGACTTTTGGTGGGTTTTGTTGAGTATTCCAACTCCTTCAAAATGTATTTTAAGCTACGAGACTAAATTCAATGGCTTTCTGTCATTGTGTTTACAGGAAAATGTATTTAATAAATGCATGAATTCATTTGCAAGAGCACGAACTCAAATTTTGCGTTTTTCTGTTATTCGATGACATCAATTTTTTCTGTTAGTGATAAGGAGCGACGCTTATGCTAGAACTGGCCATATTAAACAGCGTGGAATCATGTGTAAAATACAAAATACACGAGCACAACCAGCAACATGTGATTTCAGATTCTAGCCGGACATCAAAGTTGCCAAACATTAACAAACTTCAAGCTAAAATTTCACTCAAAAGTTATATATACATTATTTAAATAGGCTTTTTGCCGGAAAATTTTTATTTCGCCGTAAATCAGGGGGTGACCGCATCTGAGGAGTGACCGTTAAGAGGGGTTTTACTGTAGCTCTATTTTATATACGTTTTTTTTCTATATTTTTTCGAAACGGCGATTTTTAATTTTTTTTTGTCGTGGCTCAAATTGTTTTTTTTTTATTCATGTTAAAATAACTGCAAAGGCGTATGTTAATTTGTTCTATAATCGTGTTTTTTTTTTCAGATGTTGCTTTCGTTCATATTTTATTGAAAAAAATACACATTCTCTATACTTTTGAGGCACACTATGTCGACAATTATCGATTATCTAGTCTCTCACACACACACACACAATCAATATATTTTTATTCATTAGGAGGACACAATATTATACGAGGAGAGGGAAAAAATCGCCAAGAAGCTGACTTGACTTACTGGCAATCAAAAAATTTTAGAGTAACATATATTGATAGAAGTTTAGTACAATATTATAAAATGTGATAATAATTAATGACTATAAAATAAACGAAAGGGGAAAAAACACTGTACATAAAAAAGTACTGTACAAAAGAAAAAAATACCGTACACAAATTTTACGGCAGCAGTTTGCAGTGGGAACAATATCATTGGGTTATATATTTTTTTTGTTTTCAAAATTTTTCATATAGAATGAAAAAAAAAATGAAAAAAGCTTAATAGAATCAAAAACGATTTTGTTATGAAGGTGATTGGAATTAATTCGAAAAAATTAGAGTGCGAAATTTAAACAAAGTAACAATTCAAATGAAGGGGATGATGAAGCGAATATTCTGAAACAGTGTTTCTCAACATATGGTCCGCGGGCAGACTTGATAAAATTATCGACCCGTTGTAATTGATATTAATGATATCCATATGAGTTCAAATAAAATTATACAGTACCTTCATTCATGCTTAGGTTCACCCATAGACTAAAGATATAATATTATTCTAAATCTGTGGGTTCACCGTAGATCATCGAGGAGAATGCAGGAAATTGTGATCCTAAATACGGGATATCACTAAGTTTCGCTAAAAATTGCAGTTCATAATTCATTACTTTACATGCAATTTTCTAATTACTGCTAAAATTGTTGAGGGTTGTGGAAATAAAGGGCTGCTACAAATTGCAGTAAACAAAAATATATTTCGCGAAAAAAATATTCAAATGATCTGATGGCCATATTTCATTGAGAAAAATAAAATTCGGTAAACTGCTATCTTAAATGCTCATTACTACTAATCCGTAAAATACGGGACAATGCCAATTGTCATCAAAAACCCTGTCAGAAGTAAGCATAAGTACCAATCGTAATTGAAATTCCAAAAATATTATGACAAAACGTTAAACCTCACAAATATATGAGATGAATATGCCATAATTTTCGCATCATAACTTATACTGTTATGAAAACGCTGTGCATTGACAAGTTTAGTTAATTTTTTTGAAATTTAAATAAGTCTCGTTGAAAAAATGGGAGAAATGAAAAATCGGAACAGCAAAAAAATTACAGGAATGTCCCGTAATACACGGCAAAAGTGGTCCGTCAAATTGTTCCAGTAATTTTACTGGTCCTTGTTTTCAAAAAGAAATTGAGAAATACTGTTCTAAAGGAATTGTTCTATGTAGTTAGTGCTATTAAAGAGGTATTTTTTTCAAAGATTTTCTTAAAAGTTGTTGTAGAAGCTGAATTGGGATTAATTTCATTTGGTAAATTCTTGTAGAAATTTGGATCAAGATAGGTGAAGTGTTTTTTCCCGATTGTTTTATTAGTTTTTTGAATTTTTAATTGATTTCTCTTATTATTATTTGTTGCATATTTTATTAAATTTATTACCATATTATTTCATTTGAAAACTCTTAAAAGAACGAGCGACGTCTCTACTAAAAATGAAAAGGTATCTGTAATTGTTTTATAATGAATTAGATTGTGGGGGGGGGGGGTGCACAAGCTTTGTTGTTTTATAAAGCTTGTGATTCATGAGATTTTTTGCGACAACGCGACTCATTCATTCTCAGACACACACAATAACAGTGCTGTCTGATAGGTGAGGAAGGTCGAGACTTGACACGTTCATTGCAAGCGACTTTTTCTATAATTAGTTATATTGAGTTGTAACACCGCCATTTTAGTTTTCTTTCCCTTTCATTTTTCAAAGGCAAGTCTGTCCTTTTCAGTCAAAAAAAAAAACGGGTACGGTCAGATTTTATGCATTGTTTCGAAGCGGAAATGCATGATGAGCGACAAAAATGCATGTTACAACGAAACCCGTTTCGGAATTTGAGCGTATCACTATTTTTGGCCTACTTTTATTCAATGACTATTGCGACGCCCTTTCTAAACAAGCTAGTTTTTGGAAATACATTCAAACTCGGTTACAAACATAGGCGCTAAAACCTGGGGGGTGAGGCTACTTAACCTCCCCATAAATTTCATGAGGGCAGCCCCCTCCCTCATGGGGAGGTAAATTTATGGGGAGGTTAAGTAGCCTCACCCCCCAGGTTTTAGCGCCTATGTTTGTAACCGAGTTTGAATGTATTTCCAAAAACTAGCTAAACTAGCTAGACTTGGGAGGGGGCTCAGCCCCCTCCCAAAAAAAATTACAATGTAAAGCACCTCTCTCCCTTCTGCATAAGAAGGGATACAGTCGAATCCCGTGATAACGAACACCAAGAGACCGTAGAAATCACTTCGTTGTAACGAAATTTCGTTATAAAGGAATTCCAGGTTGTTTAAAAATGTCTCTATGTAAACTTATCCGGGGGATTAGAAAAATGTTCGTTAAAACGAGAATTTCGCTATAACGGTATTCGTTAAAACGGGATTCGACTGTATACTAGACGAGTGGTTCTCGATTGTATGGTAGACGAGTGATTCTCGACTGTTGTGGTACTGCGATATTCCAAGGGGGCCGTGAGAGAAAATGAAGTAGAAAGGGGCCCATGACAAGTAGTTTGGAAGACTGCAGAAAGCTAAGAAAAATTAAGGTGTGAAGGAATAAAGCTTTTATATTGGAGTGACAATACACTTATAGAATCCAGCAAAACCACCCATAAAACCAAGGGCATCTTAGGACATAGACACAACCGGGCCTGACCCTTCTACATTTTGCAGCAGGTTCCCTAGGATGGGGTCTTTCGCAGGCCCGTCTTAAGAGCATCATGGGCCCCCGGGCCAAGTGGTTTTTCTGAGGCCCTACCAGGTAAATTCTAGAAAATTTCAACCAGATCTCATTTTTGTGAGACCTCTTTTCTCTTGAGGCCCTCGGGTCGTGCCGTATAAATTTACTGAAAAAATAAATTCGATACGTATAAAGGATCTCGCTTCTGGATGAGAGCCGAAGACTCTGGGTAAGACAGGGGAGAAACGAGAAAAAAAATTGTCATAAGAGGGGCCACGGGCAAAAAAAGGTTAAAAAACACTGGATTTTAAGGAGTTCTTGTAGTTTGGGCTTTTATTTGATAAGGCATCAACTCTCTCTACCAAACTAAGCACAACTCCGGTCTCTCATCTTTTTCGGGCAGTTTACTACTGCTGCGGTTTTCAATCTTTTCTGACGCGTGGAGCCCTTTTCAGTAAATAAATTCAATGGCGAAATCCCGTAGCCCTCTTTTTTTATATTTTTTTATTTATCAGATTTACTGATTTATTTTGTTTTCCTAGAAGAGCAGGACATTGAGCTCCAAGTTGAGTACCGCGGAGCACTGGTTGAGAATTGATGAAATAAATAAATTCCAGAATTGGTGAAAGCCCTAATATCAGGCCCATGGGCGGAGATACGGGGGCATTGCCCCCCCCCCCGCGTCAATGTTAAAGCCGAATGATATAATGTATTTGCGTATATATAAATTTACATCATCATCATCATCATGCCCTCCCAGACGTTCAAGTCTATCTCCGCCTATGATCGGGCCTCTCCGTTTGATTCGAGAGACTCAGGGCAAATATTACATTATCATCCCTCCTTTATTTCGGATGGGAATAAAGTTAAATTAGAAATTTTTTAAGACATTTTTTCATTTCTATTACCGTGAGTGAGGGCAGAGCCACCCTTACCAGGCCAAAGATCCTGGCTGGATGTCCTGCTGCAATATGTGGAGACCATGATTCATAGTATTACACCCTTATTCATAAGGGTTGGTACGTCCATGGAACCCACATCTTGGAGCAGGACGGCGGATTCCAGTGTTGGCGGGGCCTCCCACAACGCGGGGTCCGGTGCGACCGCACCTGCAGCACGCCCCTAAGAGAGGCTCTGCCTTGTGGGTGCCATATGGGTACAGCAGTGCATGGCCCTACATCCTGAAGTAACACCCTGGGGCTGTGATTTTTGGTGGTTCTCAGGAGAGATTTTCACCGATCATTCTATACATAGGTGCCGGAACCTAGGGGCTGAGTTCATTTGAGACCCCACCCCAATAAATTTTGTGAGGGGGCTCGCCCCCCTATAATTTCTGAAAAAACAATATAATGCACCTTCCCTCTCTGGCGTACGTGCTTGAGTCCCGTGTATACGGGACGACCAGCAACTTCCAGCTCCCCGAATGTTTTCTTAACGTTCGGCACCTCTGCTTCTATAGTGAATTTATAGTGTGAAAAAATAAGAAAATGATAAGAAAATCTCGTCCCGGACTCCCGGGAGTCCTGTCAGGCCCACCCTTTGGGGAAATGCGACAATGCTCCAACCTCTAAAGCCTGAGGACTTTGTTGGACAGTAAAAATTCAAAGTGACAGGCGTCTGCAGGCCCGCGACCCTGGCCCACTCCCCAGTTGCACACACAGCCGAGCGTATCAAATGCATTTTCTCCACATTTTACGGCCACAAAAATTTTGCGATTCGGTTCGTCATCCGAGTGTTCGAAAATGACTCAAGTTTCGTTTTTATTTGAAATTGTATTCATTTGTGTCACCATATTAATTTTAATTTTTGAAAATTAAAATTCGTTAAAAAACGTAACTCTTAAATATGGATAATAACGTCATCTATCGATCATTTTCGAAAGCCGAATCTCCGTTTAGACAATGTCTTTGGTACAAAACATACTTACATTGAATTTAAAAATTATTTTGTAATTTTTTATTTAACAAAATAAAACTGTTTTAAATAATTTTCAGGGATTTTCGACTCCCCTGGTGAGCCACCTATCTTTCAAATCAACAACTAGTACCGTGGAAAGGTAGATGGCAGCACCACTTCATTTGCAAAACCGTGTTGATCCAATAGTCTCAGAAAGTTAGGCAAAATTCAGTCTTCTACAGATGGCGCCACCAAAAATACGGAGCTTGCATTTTTTCCATTACGATTAAGGTTACTAGACGTCCTCCTTTTTGATGTCATTTCAAGTGTCCTCCTACGTTTCGGAAAATTCGCTTTTTTTTGTCCTCCTTTCCAGTTTTCGGAATTATTTCCCTTTTTTTTTTTTTCTACTCTGAAACATTTATCTCTTCATTGATATAGGGGATGATCATAGCTGCCAAAAGCCCTGTATAATAATTATTGTATTGTCTTCATTGATATGAGTAAGGTTACCAGGTTCGGAAACTGAGAAAGCAGGACGCCTTCGTAGGTAAAGCGAAGGGATTCCATTCGTAGGCACCCTCAGTAACGTCACTTTCTCCAATTTCCTCAACAGGTGGCGCCACTATTCTGATGATAAAACCTTCCACAACAATCATTTTTCCTGATAAAACAGAACCGCAAAAACGGAAAAAATTCCGAGATTCTCGACGGCTATTGGTCAATTAAAAAAAAACCCAAAAAAATGTCGATGAAGATATGTTTCAAAGTAAGAATTTTTTTTTCTAAGAAAAAAAAGAAAAAAAACTCTAGCAACCTGAAAAGTAAGACGAAAAGGTGAATTTTTAGAAATGTAGGACGCTTGAAATCACATACAAAAGAAGGACCTCGAGTATAGGGTTACCAACCACCCTCCTTTAGGAGGACCTGTCCTCTTTTTTGATGTCATTTCAAGTGTCCTCCTACGTTTCGGAAAATTCACACTTTTGTCCTCCTCTACAGGTTTCCAGATTATTTTTCTTTTTTCCGGGGAAATTTTTTTTTCCACTTTGAAACATATATCTCTTCATGGATATGAGTGTTTTTGTTTTTTTGCCCACTTGCATTCACCAATCACCGTTGAAATTCCCAGATTTTTTCCGTTGCTTGCTTTTTTTTAGCGGTGCTGTTTTAAAGTTGGGAAAAATTATTGTTGTGTCCGCTTTTATTAGTCAGAATGGTGGCGCCAGCTATTGTGGAAATTGGGAAAAGTGACGTTACTAAGGATGTGCACGCAGGCAGCCTCTTTTTACAGTTTTCGCATCTGGTGTCTCTACTCCGGTAACCCTAGTTTTATTGGTCACTATAGTAGTGCCATCTATTGTTGAAACTGGGGAAAGTGACGTTATCAAGGAAGAGTGCGCAGACGTCCTCTGTTCTCAGTTTTCGAATCTGATATAACCCTAAATTAAGTTTAATATATTTGACTAGATTTGACTTTGATTATGCGACTATCAACCAACCTTTATGATGATCTCATTCAGTGCTTCGAGTTGACACTTTTTACTTGACACTCTTTTTAACTATTCTTCAGAGCCCCACGAATACGTTTCTGTAGCAACAGTGCCGCGGGTGGCAAAAGTTTGAAAAATTCTCAATTATTCTTTCCCCAACCGAAGAAATGAAGGAATTTATGGCTGAACTATGCCGCTCGCTCATGGACGGAGATACGGGGGGGGGGGGGCATTGCCCCTCAGCGTCAAAGTTGGAGTCGACTGATCTAATGTATATATGAGCTGACATCATCATCATCGTGCCCCCCCCCCAGCAATAACGACCTTGCCCTCCCCCCAGACTTCCAAGTCAATCTCCGCCTATGCGCTCGCAACGTTTTTACTTTACCTTCTGAATCTCATCCCGCTGATCTCTCTTTCTGTATGCAACCTCTCAAGAATCCTATATAAGCATATACGTATAATTATGAAAAATTTTCAAAAATTGACGTGTGTGTGAAACAAAACAATCCATTCTTTTACGACTGAAGTTCTCCGAATTATAACTATGTACTTAACGTTGAAGCATCCTTTTTGGTGAGAAATAGGGGTCTCGTGCAAAACTGTTTCAGAGACTAGTAATATTGACTAGTTAAATAAAGAATTTCGTAACAACTGATGCTATGCCATTGAATGAAATCTCCAGAAAAAACCATATTCGCTAACAAATATAAGTTTATAAACTTCTCACAGCTGAGCTGCAATAACATATGTTTCTGATAAAGAATATGCCTAAAATACACAAAATTAATCTCGGTGAATATCGTTTCGTAAGAGAATGAAACTCCTACTGAGGTCTCAGCGCAACTTCGTTTGACTGGAATTTAAAACTTGTTCTTGAACTGCAGAAAGTTGCTGAATGTGCAATCCTTTGTCAAATTTTGAAAACGAAAGAAAAGGAATGGCGTTCGAATTAGACCTATGACAATTCTGAACGTAACATGGTAAGAAAGGCGTACAAAAGTATCTATAAATTTACTTAATATGATACATCCAGTAAAATATTCTTCCATGAGTGCAATGATTACTTGATGATATTCATTCACACAAGCTGCTAACTTTCTTCCAAAAGTCAAACTGAATAAAATGCCTAAGAACTATAATTGTTATGAATTTGAATGAAAATCTCTACGAAACTGTATTGGTTATTCGATATATACATTTTTATACGTCGTTTCAAAGCTGAGGTGAATTTTACCTTTCCTGATAAAACATGTCTACAATTCAACGTCGGTCAATTTTGTTTCGTAAGAGAGCATAAGATTCTTTTTAATACGCCACAATGCTATAATATACCCACAGTCCATTTTCCTGAAACAGTTTTTCTTTCGACATTCACGTATGTAACGACAATATTCAGAACATTTTCATTAATTTGAAGTATCGTCAAAGACTAACGGTTTATACTTTTGTATGTTTTCAAACTTCAAAAATTCTTTCGCGAATGTAGATACATACTTGCGCACATAGTGACATTGGATGATGAAGAGTAAAAGAACGCAATCACGGAATTTTATAATCTTCAAAAATTCCTGATAGCTGTTCTTTTACTTCACAACATCCCCTTTCTTCTGTGCACGTTCCTTCCTAAAGGTCTGGACACACATATCCGCACCGCGCCCGACACGTGCGTTAAGTCATCACACGGTCAAAGAATACTAGTTTCCATCCAAGACAACATCATCATCTGTAAGTGCGAAAGAAGTATTATATTCGCGTTGTGTGTAACTATATACACACACAAAATGAACTGTTTCCAGCTTTGACACAGGAAAGTAAAGGTTTGTTTGTTTTTAATAGAGATATGATTTTTGATCTTCAAATGCACTGAATACTCTGCTAAAAAAATTACAATTGTTTCAGTATCAGTATGGTGATTCTTATGGTTTACGGAAAATTCACCGCTATTAAAATTCACCGACAACAGTTCGTCATGAAGCTAAGGAGTCCGTGAGCGAGTGAAATATTGAGAGACGGAGTGAGTGAGTGAGCTGCTGGGTCCGTGAGTGAGTGGGCGAGTGGGTTTGTGAGTGAACCAACGAGCTACCGAGTCCGTGTGCGGGAGAGTGAGGGAGTGAGCGAATGGACGAGCGAGTGGGTGTGCAAATGAGTGGGCGAGCGAGCTACCAAGTCCGTGAGCGGGTGAATGAGCGAGTTGGTAAGTGAGTGAGTGAGTGGGCGAGTGGTTAGGTGAGTGAGTGAGTGAGCGAATGAACGGTGAGTTTGTGGGCGAATGAGTGGGTGAGCGAGCTAAAATGAGTCCATGAGCGGATGAGTGAGCGAGTGGGTTTGCGAGCGAGCTACCGAGTCCTAGAGTGAGCGAGCGAAATAGTGAGGGAATGAGTGAGCGAGGAACCCTTTAATTATAAATATGCTAGTACTGTAATGAATATTATGTCGAAAATTATTAATTTCATGCTCTAAGTCACGCTTTTGCTCACTATAGGTTAAACTAAAATTTTCAATTCGACCCAGTCTCGATTTTGATCCTGTTGGGATTTTGACATGTCGGAATATGACCCAGACCCATATCCTACTACTGATGCTGGAAAAAAAATTAATGGAATAAAGGGAATATAAAAATAAGTTTATAATAATAAGTATTAAAATTATAATTATAAGTATAATTTTCTCTCCATCAGCAAAACTGGTAAACGATAGCCTCAGCTTCTTATTGTTTGAAGTCATGTTCGAGTTCGAAAACTGTGAATTTATCTCATTCTAAACATCCAATTCTTGCACATAAAACCTCTTGGGTGACAAAAAACATTTTCGAAAACTGGCTCCTGAAACTAGAGCTTCAAAAAATAGCACTCCTTTTTGGGAAATGTTAGAGGAGATATAATTTTCGACAAACTTTTCATTACATGTTTAATTGGTATATATATAACTTTCATTCAAAACATACAGTACTTAATTAATAATTTTCAACAGAATTTTCATTACAGTACTTACATATTTATAATTAAAGGGTTCCTCTCTCACTCATTCCCTCAGTATTTCGCTCTCTCACTCAAGGACTCGGTAGCTCACTCGCATACCCACTCGCCCACTCACTCACCCGCTCATAGACTCAGTAGCTTGCTCACCCACTCATTCGCCCGTTCACTCGCTCACCCAGTCAGTCATTCACTCGTTCACTTACCCACTCTCTCACGGACTCGGTAGCTTCATGACGAACTGTTGTCGGTGAATTTTCCGGACACGGATTCTTATAGCCTATACGGTGGCTAATTGGTAAATATATCGATATATACTAAGTAATAATAGATTTGCGACTATAAAAATAGTAAGGAACTTGAAAGTGGTTTTTCTACATTTCCGATTTACGTGCTTCAAAAATTTATACCTGAATGTAATGATGGCACCTGCGATCGTAAAATAGTCGAATGTTATAGGCTATAAATATAAAAAATATATATATATAATAAAATTTTATACATAATTGAAAAATTGTTCTCTCTCTCCACTTATATTCAGTAAAGCATTCTTTGAGATAAACGTGATGACAATGAGATGAAATTTTCCACATGTTGAGTCGAAAAAATATAGAAATACTGGAAAGAACTCAAATGTTCGGACACTTCTAAATTAGAAACAGCAGCACCAGTAGACTGACCGAGCATTTCATCATCACAACTAAAGCTTTATCATTTTCTTCGATGATAAAGCTCAAGCTGTGATAGTGAACTACACGATGATTAGTGAACAACAATTCCTTGCTGACCAATGACTGTTGCAGATAGAGTTCCTTGAACACGGAACGATTATCTGGCATACTGTAAGACACCGTAGTACCTCTCCATCGTGCAATACAGAAAAAATGTTCCGGAACTACGGAGGTTGCTCTGTTTTCGAACAAAATGTCTCATCGTGCGCCCCAGCAAAAAACAATTTACTTGACAAATGCTATTAAAAAGTAGATCAGTATATGAAAAAATATGCGATAAAATCAGTAAAATATATAAAATTATTTCATACTTTCACAAGTAAAGAATTTCACATTCACTTGTTTTGACAACTTGGAACTAAGAATGGTGATAATTCTGAACGTAAGTTATAGTGAAAAGGATACGCACACATAAATAATTTGAACCATCTTTTCCACCAAATTCTATCCAGCAGAATATTTTATCATGAATGTAATGGGGAATTCACGATATTCATCTAATTTACATAGTCAAACCAAGGAAGCCAGGGATAACACGAATATAACTTTAATTGTTTTAAAGAAGAAATTTATTCACTTTTACACGATGAAAAAATAGAAAAAATATATATGCACAACATATTACACAGACTGACATAAATATCGATACACTGAGTTGCATATGAGTTGACAAGGAGTAACTTGGTTACCTGTACTGACAACGTACAATGAAGCTAAAACTAAAGTCACTAGTACAATTAGTATTGCCATGTTAAATGCTTGAATGAGTGAAAATGAAAAAAGAAAAAAAAAAAGACTTGTATGAAAAAATACACATATGTGAATGGCAAATCAAGAAAATACATGTACTAAGTATAAAAAATAGAGGTGGCAGACAGGTATTTATTTGTAAAAAAAAATAAGCAAATTGCTTCGGTGAAACTCAATTAAAATGTATAAATTTGTCTGAGTATTAAAATAAGCTTCAATATTTGGTATGTTAGCAATGTATTGTTGAAGTCGTCGTTTAAAAGCAGGAAACGGCGTTATATTTTGCAATTCAATAGGTAAAATGCTATAAATTTTAGGAGCACTGTAAAAAAAATGTTTGCAAAAAATATTTTTTTGTATGTGAGGGAATCTCAAAGACCGCATGAGGTCGTCTCAAGGAAACATTCATTTTGTGTGGGCAAAGATTTTTGTTTTTATGCAGAAAAATTATTGCTTTATAGAAAAGTTATAGAAGTCGTAGGTTTAGGATGTATTTATATTATATAAATAAATATCATTTTTAAAAGGTACCCTAAAAAACTTGAGAAATTTGTATTGAATAGTTATAATTGGTAATAAGTTAGTCTTATATAATCTACCAATGTTCGAGTAAGAACTGAATGAATTGTTAATTTCAACATTTTGTGTTCTATTTCTTAAGTATGATCTGAACCAAAGAAGTGATTCAACTCTGACACCAGCATAATACAGTGTAATACTAAGTAAAATTTCGTGATTTACGGAGTCAAATGCCTTAGAGATATCAAGAAAAATAGCTAGAGTTTGTTTATTTGTATCATGCTTCTGCAGTATAAGTAAATTTTCAGAAGTTTAGTAAAGCATATAATCGGTAATGCGCCCCCACAAAAATCCATATTGATTAGGAGCAAAGAAATTGTTAAGTAAAAAAACCAACAAGTCTGGTTTTCATTGCGGATTCTATCAGTTTAGAAAAAATTGGTAAAATCGAAATAGGACGATAGTTGCTCAAGTTATTTTTATCTTCAGATTTGAAAATGGGAATCACAGTAGTCCATTTTAATGAACAAGGAAAGCTATTATGAGTGCCAGTTATTTATAAAATTTGTGAGAAATTGAACGTTTTTTAAAACTGAAAAATTTTAAAATATTAGTATTAATCGCAATCATAATCCGAAGTATTCTTCTTACAGATTAAATTCTCAAGTGGGTAAAAGGAAAATGAAGTTGAAGATTTTTTAGGTTAAGAATTTTTTAAAATCAACAGTATTTTTACATCAATCAAGGTATTACAGCTCATATTATTGAAATGGGAATCAAAGTCTTCAGCGCCAAAATGTTATCGTCTCAGGCAACACATTCTTAGAGAAATACTACCAGTTAAATTATTTATGAAAGACCATTGCTTTCTACTTACATTGCATTTTTTAAATTCAGCGCAGAGATATTTATTTTTTGCAGTAATGATTTTTAATTTAAGATTTCTAGCTACTGATTTATATTCACATTTATAAATTTCATCAAAAGAATGCCTATGGCAGTTTTTTCAAGTTTTTCTTTACGAAGAATTAATTCATAAAGCCGATCATCAACCCAAGGTTTTCTGTATTTAAATCTTTGGTTTCTATTGAAACTAAAATTTTGCTTAATAGAATCTATAGCAGTATTTCTCAACCACCGGGCCGTGAGAAAGTGTGTGATTCGCAGTTTCATTTTTTTCCCATTAATTTCTCGTTAGTTGTGTGTATGGCCGGGCCCCTTTCACTTACACAAAATAAATTTTTCCGGGACGCGGGCTTCCAAAGGTTGAGAAACACTGATCTATAGCACATGCGAAACTATTATATCGAGTGTCTAGATTATCAGAACAACAAAGAAATTCAGGTTCGAGAGAAAATTATAAATAACTTCATAATTTATTGAACGAGTTGCGTGAATGAGTGTCTCCTTGAGATTTAAATTATGCGAATTAGTAAACTCTTAACCTTGCACACAACTGCATAATGATCTGTAACATCACATTTAAAAATGGCTGATAAAACATCCATATGTTTTGGAGAATAACGAATAAATAAATGATCAATATATGCATACTGCGTATGTTGCAGTATTTGCAGTTATTAGTAGGTTCACTGTGTGTGTGTATAGAGAGATCAATCCATTTTCAGAGAGATTGGTTAGATAATCAATAATGTATGGTCGATCCGATAAAATATCAATATTCAGGTCACCTATTAGTATTATATTATCAGCAGTAATGTGTTGGATGAAACTCGTGAATTCATTATTGAAATACTCGATTACGTAAGCATGCGAACGATAAACAGCCAAAATAGAGAGATTGAAAAAAAAAATGATTACTACGTAACAATACGTATTCGGCAGTTTGAAATAAACGCATTTCAATCTTGTTAAAATTTATCCATTTCCTGTGAAAAACTAAGGTCGGGATTACACTGTAAAAGTTTAATAAAAATCCTTTTATAAATTTGAAAAATGCAACCAATAAGGCTATTGGTTGCATTTGTTCGAATGTAACCGATAACCTCATTGGTTGCATTTTTAATTTTTCAAGCATTTTTCAAGGTCAAAAGTCACCTGGATCAGTTTTTTGCCAGCAAAAAACAAAAATTTTATGAGCGTGTAATCATGCTACTGCCAGAAAGATGGCAAAAGGTATTGGACCAGAATGGACAATATATAATTCAATAAAATATTTATTCACTATAAGAAAATCGTCTTTCATTTTCATAAAAAAAAAACGAAATTACTTTCCGAACAACCTAATGAATCACAAAAAATTTAAAAAGACAGCAGTTAAAAAGTGGTAAAATTTTTTCAAAGAAAGAGAACCAGAGAAGCGACAGAAATCACTACGTACTAGCCCGTTGCCACCAGATTTCCCCAAAAATCCATCTAATTGTTTTAAATCAGTGCTTTTCAATTCGCTCAATGTTTTTCAAAGTGTGTGTTGCGACTATATATCAACCTTTATGATGATTTCATTCAGTGCTTTGAGTTGGCTCCTTTTTACTCGACACTCTTTTTACTAGACTATTCTGCAGAGTTATAATCTTCAAAAATTCCTGATAGCTGTGTTCTTCTATTTCACAACACATCCTTTCTATTTCACAACACATCCTTTCTATTTCACAACATATCCTTTCTATTTCACAACACATCCTTTCTATTTCACAACACATCCTTTCTATTTCACAACACATCCTTTTTCTTCTGTGCACGTTCTTGCCTAATAGTTTCCATCCGAAGACAACATCGTCATCTGTAAGTGCGAAAGAAATATTATACAGGGTGATCAGAGAATAAGCCCTTATTTCAAAATTAAACGGTACGTTTATTAGCAAAACTGTAAAAATGTTGTACAGAAATTTCGAAAATTTAGTTTTTGTTTTTAATTTTTTAAAATTAAAAAAAAAAACAAGATTTTGGGGTTCCGAAAATCCTCATTTGTGTGAAGAGAAACCACTGCATTCGCCTAAAGTTGCTGCATGGGCTGCGGTATGCGCCAGAGGCATTATCGGCCCCTTCTTCGCGCGAGAAACGATTGCTACTGAACGTTACGTTACAATTTTGGAACAATTTGTCAGCACACATGGCGCATACCGCAGCCCATGCAGTAACTTTAGTCGAATGCAGTGGTTTCTCTTCACACAAATGAGGATTTTCGGAACCCCAAAATCTCCAGTTTTGTTCTTTTTTTTTAATTTTTAAAAATTGAAAAAAAACTAAATATTCGAAATTTCTGTACAACATTCTTACAGTTTTGCTAATAAACGTACCGTTTACCGCATAATTCTATTGATCTTTGTTGTAGAGATATTTAATTTTGAAATAAGGGCTTATTCGCTGATCACCCTGTATATTTCCAAAGCACTTTCTTCAGGGAAGATTACTGCAAAGTACATCCGTACCAAAACAAAATTGTCTATTACAAAAATAATTACAATCTCAAAGTTAAGTTTTTTTTCATAAAATTTCTCAATTACTTGCTTCATGAATCTGGAACTGTGATACTCTGATGACAATTCTGAACATAAGTTAGAAGAAAGGATTGTCAAATAAAGTCACACACATAATTTAGACAATCCTCCCCACCAAATTACATCCAAAAGAATATTCTTTGAAATGATTAATTGATGATATTCCGTATTGGTCAAGAGAATCCCTTGAGGAAGTGTTTTAAGTGTCATCCTTTTTCTCAAGATTTTTATCTACAAACTTAAAAAAGATGTTACTGGGTGAGATGGTCAGCAAAGTCGGAGATAATGTAAAAATAATGAGTTGCAGTCGGTAGCACTAGTCCAAAGGAGGTGCTAAACGGAACATTCAACGCGCGTGGAGCGAGAGAAGTTTATCCTTAAGCCAGTGTTTCTCAACCGCAGAGCCGCGGCCCGATACCCGGCCCTGACATTAGTCAAAACGGGCCGTGCACGATTCACTGTTTCATTTTACTCCATTTGTTGCTCATTAGTCATGTGTACGACTAAGCCTTCCACTCATGAAAAAGACATCAAACGTGGCGTCGGCTTCCAAAGTTTGAGAACCACTGCTTTGAGCGGTATTTTAAATTTTCCCGATCCGCATTATAACTGCCACATTTGAAATTGCCAAACTTTTCCAAATTGCCACGTATTTTCAAAAAAAATTATTTTTTTCCGATTGCAAGCTGATAACTACTTCCCCCCACTGAGAAACTTTCTCCACCCATTGCTTCTATTTCCTTCAATATGATACAAAAACACTTTTCATTACATGTGCGGCTTTCAAAGGAGAGAAATAGGTTTTTTGGGTAAAAAAATATTTTTGCATTATTTATACTGAGCGTGTATTTATTTACAGTGCTGAAAAAAGCGGGAAAACGCACACTCAGTCTCTTTTCTCGTTCTTTCTCTTATCAATCCTTGAAAAAGAGCTGAATACGCCCACTGGCAGTTGATTGATTTGGGGGGGGGATGGAAAACATGTGTTTTATTGTAAAAACAACTCCAACGTGTTTTTTTAGGAGGCTGAAATAAAGCAGATCAAGTTTGACGAGATATCTCGGGATCGTCGCTGAAAGTGTTAATAAAATGTTTTTGCTCGACACAAACCACAAAATACCGCAGGCAGCCACAAGAAGCCTGGAAAACCACCGTGTTTACGTGGGTAATTTCAGGCAGCACGTAGGTGGATACAAAAAAATTCGGGGAGTGGTTCAGTATGTTTAGCTGCAAGACAATGTCTTTCCTATTGGCCCCTGTAGTTTGTGACACCTTTTATTTCTCGTTTGGTTTCTTTTACACACATTTTTAGTTTCATTTATACTTTTGTCAGTCGACTGTGCGGACCAGTTTGTTGATGATATACAATAGTTATTGTACTCGTATTTATTTATTGCCGTGTACAATGTGGAGTGGATCAAAGATACATTTTTAGAATTTCTGGATCTTGATATTCAACAGACAGGGTAAAAGTAACGGCCGTAGCTAGCCATTCCTGTGCCCTGTGCAAGAATTTGAATTTAGGTCACTTCTGGCCCATTTACGCCTCAATTCCAAGTGGGCCCTGTGCGGAAGCACCTGCCTAGTTACGACCCTGGTAAAAGTAGATGGCGCTTGGTGAAAAAATCCAAATTAAATAAAGATAATTGCCTGAAGATAATTCTACTTCTGGAAACAATATCACTTCTCTGCAACGATATTATTTCTTCGTTCGCCAAGTAGCGTTATATCGAGGTTTCAGAATGATTGCTAAATGCAAATAAATGAAATTACACCACTGAAAGTAATTTTGAATAAAAAACATTATAAAATTAACTAGTTTACCAAAATATCCGTGACATCATGGGCAACTTGAGCTGGATATTCAGCTATTACACGTAAACGAGACGAGCGCGCCAGCTTTCGGAACAGCTGATTCGCACCCATCTCGTCTACGCGTAAGAGCGACATGGCAAAAAGAATAACGGAAGGTGATATTTTAGTCAATTGATCATTTTTGTCGCACCACGGTCATTTTCTGCACACGAGAGCTAATTAGACCGGGACCTACAATTTATTCCTGATTCCTAACGGCAGGCTTGTTTTTTTTTATACTCATCGAGAGGTTGGTGCACTAACCCCTCGCAGGAGGACTCCCTGCAGTAGCAATTTTTTCCTGCGGTGATGCCGCCGTTTTTGTTGTACCCGTGTGTCAGGAAAGTTTTCTGACGACGACGAACCGGGTATCGAACTCGCGACACCTCTAAACATAATTTGGTACTTTAGGCCAGTATCTTATCAACCTGGGCTACCACCCATTTTTGGAAAAAAAGGCATTATAAAATTAACTAGTTTACCAAAATATCTCCGTGACATCATGAGTACAACTTAAGCTGGATATTCAGCTATTACAAGTAAACGAGACGAGTGTGGCAGCTTTTGGAGCAGCGGACGCATTCCCATCTCGTCTACGCGTAGGAGCGACATGGCCAAAAGAATAACGGAAGATGATATTTTAAATGACGTGAAAACACAATCTGTGAATGAGATTTAAAAAAGAAATACAGTCAAACTCGGTTATGACGGGATCAACTATTCTGCGAAATTTTGTCGTTACAACCAAGTTTTAATGATTTTTTTGTACATTAAATTTTTAACCATAAGCAAATGAAATTACGTTGCATGAAATGCTTCTAGTTGTTCTCGTATTTTATTCAAAAAACGAGAGGGTTGTTTTTGAATATAAAAAAAATGTACGAAGCGCCAAAATTATTGTAAAATACAGTCTTGCAGCATATACAGCATATATACGGGTCATATCAATAAACAAGTTCGTGTGTCAAACAAAGCAATATTTTTTTTTCATTGTTAAACAAACAAACACTGCCTCTAATTCTAAAAATTTTTTGGGAAAACGCCATAAAAACTTAAACAAAAGTGACAAAAAATGTGTCGTTGTACCAGAGACCGTTGCGTTTTCCTGTCACGTTGTAAACAAGACTAATTAGCAACATATCCAACTGTTCACATTATAAATAATAATAGTGGTCCAATAATAATAATACAATTTATGGCCGACGACATTAAAAAAAAAAAAATACGAAACACACATCAATTCAGCAATTAATGAAAAAGCATAACAATTGAAATACTGTCTTTATGGCCCGTATGTCTACTGGCTTTCATGGCTCGTAAACTGCATATCAGTAATACAATTGTTTAAAACGAAATAACTACAAGACGTTTTAGTTGAGATCACGTTCCTATAGTAAATGATGAATATTATATGATTGATGAACAAGGGCTGTGCTGTTTGAGCTCCTTGAACACCGAGCCACAGTCTGAAGCACTATGATACATCACAACGTCTGTATCGTGTTATAAAAAACTAACGTTCTAAAAGAATGAGTGCAAAAGTTTCCATTTTGGACGATAATGCCCAATCACATCTCTTCCAGAAAACAACCAATCTGCTTTATAAATTTCACTGCGAAGTTCATCCATACAGGAAGAAATGTGTTAAAACTTTGTAAAATTTCACACCGTCATGCACCTTGAATTTGGAAAGGAGATAGAATGGTGAGCATTCTGAACGTGATTTCGGGGAAAGTAATTTGAATTGATATCGAATATTTCATTTCAAATATACTTCCCGCCAAATTTCATTCAGTAAAACATCCCTTCATTAACATGATGACTAATGTTGATGATTATCATTTAAGTTGCAATTGTTCGTTCAAGTCAAACCGAAGCAGCACAAAAGAAATACTACAAAATAATCTTGCGTAACATGTACCTGTATAAAAGGTGAAGTGAGAGGCGTTTAAATATCTTAATTTTGACTAATTTGAGCATCCTCTTCTTAGCCTTTTTGATATGCTTGTGTTTTTGCTTGAGAATTCAAATCCATCGAAGAGACAGCCAAATGGAATATCGGAAGAAATAATATATTCTTTGATTTTTACATTATAGTTTTATTTTCCATAAACTATATTCACCTGGTATTGTTCGTTAAGAATAATTGTAAAGTAAAATAATGATTGTAAATAAAATATTGTTCATTATAAATCCAATAAATAATTTAATGACACCGAGCTTGCTCTTCAGAACCATAGGGCTGTTCATGTAACACCGCTGTTTTCCGCCAGTATAGGACTGTTAGAGCGAGATTGGTACCGGACAGGCCCAATTCCTCGATAGCGGTGAAATATATCGCTACTTTCCCTCCGCTGTCTTGGAACACGATATAGATTCGAGTTCCTCGAGTTCTACGGAAGGTTGAACATCATAAAATGTCTTTAATACTTTGGACTATCGCAGCTATGTGTTGGTCATTTTCACTGATGACGAAGCTAAAGCTGTGATGAAGGAGACAATGATTAATAATAATTCTGTGTGTGTGTGTGCGTGTTTGTGTGTGTGTGTGAAATAGAACTAACTCCTAATGAAAATTTTGAAAGTTATTTTACAGAAAAAAATGTTATATAAATATTATCTATTCGCCGAGTGGAAGTGGATTGGTTGGGTTCGAATCCCGGTTCGTGCGTGGATGTTTACTAACACTAACAAATTCCCAGGACGGATCATGCTGATCCATTGGGAATACGTGAGGACCACGTTATTATTAAAAAATATATAAACTCACGAATTGTAAATACATATAATTTTAAAACAGATTTACCTCACACTTGGGAAGCCTGCAGCCTGGTTAATTTGTTTTAGTGGAAGTCACAGTGATTAATGGGAAACAAAATACAATAATGGGGGAAAATACAATACCTCGTTGGACTGATGTCAAGAGACGGTATCAGGACAAGACTCTCGAGCCAGAAGGATGCATGGACATGTTGACACCACCGTATTCTGCCAGTATAGGACTGGTAGAGCGAGATTGGTACCGGGTAGGCGCTGCCCCGATCCGAATCCCTAATAGCGGTGCCATATATCATTACTTTCCCTCCGCTGTCTCGGAACACGATACAGATTCGAGTTCCTCGAGTTCCGTGGAGGGTTTAACATAAAAAATCGATGATATTTAGGGCTAATTCTTTATTAGAAGCAGCCAAAACTATCATTGGTTTTTTCATTTGCTGCTTCTCTATTAGAAGCAGCAACTTCTTTGTTACTGCACCATACAGTTCACTTTCGCTATAGCTAAGTCGTTTTCATTGATGACAAAGCTGTGATGGCAAACTAGCGATGATTCAAAACCATAATTCTTTGACGACTAGGACAAGAATTATGGTTATTTTTGTGCTAGAATGACAACAACCAACAATCTGCAGTTGAGTTCTTGGACACTGAGCCACTGCCAGGTGTGTTGTAAGACGTTGCACAATCTGCATCGTTTCAGAGAAAATACATATCAGGAATAATCGAGCACGGATGTTGTGTTTTTGAGCTACATGCTGAATCGCATGTTCGTAGCAATAAACAATCTATTTACACGATTTATTTCGCTACGAAGTAGTATGGTGCAGTAAAAAAGAGAGAGAGAGAATAGTAAGAAGCACAAAATATGACACATTTTTAAGTATAAAACTTCACATATCGCTTTTCTCAAGAATCTGCTTTGCTGCACAGCGATGTCGTTCATATATTACCATACGGCAATTTCCAAGGATTGGAGTTGGGTGGGAAATGAAGGTGCCATTTATCGGTGGTCACTCCAGGCTCTGTAAGTAAAGATCTTGTCTCAGACTATCTTCCCGAGACCTTGAAAGTAACCTTCATGGTGGAAGACGGGCATCTTACCACTGCACCGCTCGGAGGTCTCAAGAATCTAATGAAAATTTTGAATGTTATTTTACAGAAAAAAATGTTATATAAATATTATCTATAAATATAAACTCACGAATTGTAAATACATATACTTTTATAACAGTAGATTTACCTCACACTTAGGAAGCCTGAAGCCTAGTTAATTTGTTTTAGTGGAAGTCACAGTGATTAATGGGAAACAAAAAACAATAATGGAGGAAAATACAATACCTCGTCAATCATGACCTCGTTGGACTGATGTCAAGAGACGGTATCAGGACAAGACTCAAACACTGCTTTCGAGCCAGAAGGGTGCATGGACATGTTCACACCACCGTATTCTGCCAGTATAGGACTGGTAGAGCGAGATTGATACCGGGTAGGCGCTGCCCCGATCCGAATCCCTGATAGCGGTGACTTTGGTATCATTACTTTCCCTCCGCTGTCTCGGATGCAAAATAAGCGTGCCAAATTGATTGTCAAATTAAGTATGAAGAAGTCTATATGATTTTGTCAAATAAGTATTGGTTTCTTTCCGATAAATGGAATTTACGATAAGCAATTATTACGATGTGATTCTTGAAAATTTAATCGTATGTTGAATTAGCGCAACCCATGCAAAATTTAACAGTTTTGTTTCAGCATTTTGATGTTATCTTAAATATATCGGACTCATTTCTTTTTTTCGTTACATGACCAAGAGCACAGGAACAGTTCGCCTTGCCTAAGGGCGACACGTATGGTGTGAACGCGGTTCTTCAATAAGATTTTAGAGTAACTCTGCGTTCGAAAAATGGTTTTGCCGTTCTGTACTATTCAGGCTCGTAACTAGGCTGGGGAAACTGGGTTCTGTGGCCCCGAGCAGAATGGGGGGCCCCAAGCCTACCTTTTCCCCCTGAGAATAAAAATTAACCCTTTCAAGGAGGGCCCCCAAAAAAAGTCTGCCTCGGTCCCTGAGAAGGTAAACTACGGACCTGGTACTATTCTATATAAAATCCAGGAGTTTGTTATAGTGACAAAATAGACCCTACGATGTTGCAGAAAACATGGACAGAGACCAACTCGGTGATGCTTTTTTTTGCTACCTTCACGAAATATTTTCCGGTCATTTGATCGGCTACATCTACGGCAAATTTTGTTGAATTGTAGTGTGAAATACTTTCTGGGGAAGCTTTTTGGCGCTACTACTGTCGATATCGACTTTTAGATGGAGAGTGCTTAGTAATAAAACATTTTTATCTTTTTTTCTTGACATCATTATTTTTCAGTAGCTATATTTCATATGGAACTGTATTTTCACTATCTTTATTACCTCAGGTATTTTCTTCGATTTCGTCCCAACGTCCCTAATAATCTCGTATTTTTTTGGCTTTTGGCACTTGAGCCAGTTTTAGGTAGTAAAAGAAGTTGTCAGTTGTGACATTTCTGCCCCTGTTCTCAAATGGCCTGATCAGTTGCATCACTACGTGCTCTGAAAGAGAGCGATTCGTCGAACGTTGGTTCTTCCCGAGATTTGGAAATCGTTCAAAACGTATTTGATGAACTTTAACTGCAAGCCAGAATTCTTTTCCTTTTCTGTGATATCGTTTGCGTTCAGAAATTTCAGCCAAACGTTTTTTCTAGAGTTGAGTTTTTACTTTCCCAGAATCTTTGAGTCCCGTCAAAATATCAAGTATTCAACTTTACAAAGAAAAAAATATTTAGTTCTCTTGCCGTTCCTTCATTGCATAAAACTAATCATCTCTCCGAGGACAATATAAATTGGTCTTCACCTTGGAAGACCTATATTCTTCACTAGTTAGAAATACTACATTTTAGAAAGGTTAACCACTTTCCCCAGAAAATTGTACACCTCTTTTTTTCCTACAGAATAGTTACGTTGGGTTAAAATGACCCAAATCGCGGTTCTAGGTATAAGTGCGTATAGCTCTGAAATAAGAATGCGAAGAGAATAAAATTTTCATGAATTAATATTCATATGATATCATGAAAAGTCAAGAAATTTTTTTATCATCTGCGTTTACGTTTTCGAGATAAATGCAAACGAGGTTTGATTTTGGCCAAAGTGACCCACTCCGCAGTTCTAGCGTTAATTTCCTTACGCTGTCTCAGAACACGACACAGATTCGAGCTCCTCGAGTTCCACGGAGGGTATAACATAAAAGTGAATAACAATACACTTGGGAATTTTTTTTTCTCTCCCCATACTCGTATTATAATTCACATTGTTGTCTGTATCACAACAAAAAATGTGTTTTCTTTTGTAGACCTCGGCCAAAAATTTTACATAAGTATACACCGTATTGTCACGTGTATGAGGAACTCCTTTTTGCCAAAACTAGGGTCAGAAAAAAAGAGGGTTTTTTTATACATGGATGATATTATACAGTGGATATATAGTTCTATGTTTTTCCAATTTTTAAACCCGAATAATCAGGGGTTCCTTTTTTACTAAAATACGGCAAATAAATCTAATAAATAATTTAATGACACCGATATAGTCCTTCACAGCCGTACGGGTGCAAATGTATGTTACCACTGATGCATTCTCTGGTATATGACTGGTAGAACGAGATTGGTACCGGGTGAGCGCTCTGCCCTGAAACCGAATGTCTAATAGCGGTGCAATACATCGTTACTTTTCTCCGTAGTCTCGGAACACGACACAGATTCAATTTCTCGAGTTCCACGGAGTGTTTAAACTGCACCGGGCACTTTATTCTGGCTGCTATACCTTGGTAACTTTATTTGATGACAACAGCAAAAGCCGATCAATAATCACTATTCTTCGATGACTAGTACCACTGAAGATTGTGTCTATTTATGGTGTGAGATTGATGAACAAGGGCTGTACTGATTGAGCTCCTTGAACACTGAGCAATAGTCTGAAGCAGTACAATACATCACAACATCTGTACCGTGTTATAAAAAACAAACGTTCTAAAAGAATGAGTGCAAAAGTTTATATTTTGGACGATAATGCCCAATCACATCTCTTCCAGAAAACAACCAATCTGCTAGACAAATTTAACGGCAAAGTTCTTCCTTACAGTAGAAAATCTGATAAAACTTTTTAAAATTTCACATTGTCCTGGTCCTTGAAATTAGAAATAAGATATAATGATGAGCATACTGAACGTGATTTCGGAGAAAAGAATTTGAAATGATATCGAACAAATTTCATTTCAAATATCCTTCCCACCAAATTTCATTCAGTAGAATATTCCTTCAGTAATATGATGACTAATTTTGATGATAATCATTCGAGATGCAATGTTCGTTCACGTGAGACCGAAGCAACGAAAAAGAAAAAAAACCAATCTTCTATAATGTGTATTTGTATGTAGAAGTGATCTTGATGTCAAAAGAAGGATTCTTAGTATTATTTGATTTAAGTCAAAAAGCGTGGGAAGAAACTCCATTCCTCGATATCTATTAAAGCGTTATGAACAGAAAAAGAGACGAGCGCTATACACATAAAAGGTACACAGCACATTTCACAAAAGCTGAGTAAGTTACTACATGAAGAAGTTACTACTGAGTAAGTTACCTAACTCAATGTGGGCAAGTGTTTTTTATTACATCAACGCGATATTACATATTTCGATGAGAGGACTTCCTTGAAGAACCCATTCCAATAGAACAGTAGAGAACTGCCGTCAAAATGTTAACTTTCGGAAAATCTCTCTCAGCTGAATATTTTATTTGATGACCAAGTACTGAGTAGATCTCTTCAGCACCTCAAACGTTTAACCACTGTAAGACATCACAACGTCTGTATCGTGTACAATTGTTGTTGCTTGGTGAGAGTTGCCGTTATTCAGGATAAGAATTTGGAGATACTACTTCCTTCAGGAAAGTAGAATAAAATATGATGATGACAATTCTGTGTGAACGTAAGTGGCAGAAATGAAGGCTGTAATAAAAAAATACATAATTACAGCTATCCCTTCCATCATATTACAATCAGTAGAATATTCGTTTACATAATATCCTCAGTGTCTATTTAGGGTGTGATTGATGAACATGGACTGTGCTGATTGAGCTCCTTGAACGCTGAGCCACAGTCTGAAGCACTATAATACATCACAACGTCTGCATCGTGTTATAAAAAACAAACGTTCCAGAATGATGAGTGTAAGATTTTCTGTTTTTGCACGATAATGCCCAATCACATCTCTCCCAGCAAACAACCAATCTGCTCGTTATAAATATTGCTTGTTGCAATCCAGATTGGAGTTCCTCGAGTTCCACGGAGGGTTAAACATCATAAAAATTCAATAATATTTTCGACTTGTTCATTAGAAATATCACCAGTAATACTGTACCGTGCAGTTCACTTTCGCAGCTATAGGTTGGTCATTTTGTTTGATGAAAAAGCTAAAGCTGATTAATAAACACAATTCTTCGATAACTAGGACTGCTGCAGATAAAGTGTCTTGAACATTGAGCCGCTGTCAGGCGTGCTGTGAGACGTCGCCCCATCTGCGTTGAATTTGACAAAATAAAAGTTTCGGAATATATCGAGTGTATAGATGATGTGTGAACGCCCAGCCAGATGTACTACGAAAACAACAATCTAGTTGACGGAATGCCAACATGAAGTCAAGATTAAATTCTGAAGAACTAACATATTTTTGAGTAAAAAAAAAAATCACATCTTGCTTCATGAATCTGAAACTAAGAATGATGACAATTTTTCGAATGTAAGTTAGCAGAAAGGAATCTCAGGTTATATATAAAGTACTGTATACCAAATCTCTGAAACCTATTTGCTGAATTACATTCAGTAAATCATTCTGTCATCAATGTGGTGGTTACTTCATTAAAGCTGCAGATTTTTGTCAAAGTCAAACTTGGCGCAGTTTCACCAAAGTGGTTCTTGCGCCAATAAAACCAAAAAATCCAAATCGAACTAAAAAAATGACCATTTCAACATTTCTTGTGATGACCATTTCAACATTTCTTGTGATGACCATTTCAACATTTCTTGTGATGACCATTTCAACATTTCTTGTGCTGATGAATTTGAACTCACCAATAAGTTTATGATTACAGAAATGCTCGAGAATTCGGAGATACTACTTCCTTTAAGAACGTAGAATAAAATATGGTGATGCCAATTCTGATCGTAAAATGGAAGAAAGAAAGGCTGTAATAATAAAATACATAGTTACAGCTATTCCCTCCACCATATTACAATCAATAGAATATTTACGTAATTGCCATGACGCCTGTATGATATTCATTTGAACAATAAATGTTGGCTCAAGTAAAACAGGAAAAATCACAGCTCTGTTGCTCAGTGTCTATTTATGGTGCGATTGATGAACAAGGGCTGTGCTGTTTGAACGCCTTGAAGGTTCAGCCACAGTCTGAAGCACTATAATACATCACAACGTCTGTATCGTGTTATAAAAAACTAACGTTCTGAAAGAATGAGTGCAAAAGTTTCCATTTTGGATGATAATGCCCAATCACATCTCTTCCAGAAAACAACCAATCTGCTTTATAAATTTCACTGCGAAGTTCATCCATACAGGAAGAAATGTGTTAAAACTTTGTAAAATTTCACACCGTCATGAACCTTGAATTTGGAAAGGAGATAGAATGGTGAGCATTCTGAACGTGATTTCGGGGAAAGTAATTTGAATTGATATCGAATATTTCATTTCAAATATACTTCCCGCCAAATTTCATTCAGTAAAATATCCCTTCATTAACATGATGACTAATATTGATGATTATCATTTAAGTTGCAATTGTTCGTTCAAGTCAAACCGTGTGCAGCACAAAAGAAATACTACAAAATAATCTTCCGTAATATGTACCTGTATAAAAAGTGAAGTGAGAGGCGTTTAAATATCTTAATTTTGACTAATTTGAACATTCTCTTCTTAGCCTTTTTGTTATGCTTGTGTTTTTGCTTGAGAATTCAAATCCATCGAAGGGATAGCCAAATGGAATATCTGAAGAAATAATACAGTCTTTCATTTTTACATTTTAGGTTTATTTTCCATAAACTATATTCACTTGGTATTGTTCGTTAAGAATAATTGTAAAGTAAAATAACGATTGTAAATAAAATATTGTTCATTATAAATCCAATAAATAATTTAATGACACCGAGCTTGCTCTTCAGAACCATAGGGCTACTCATGTAACACCGCTGTATTCCGCCAGTATAGGACTGTTAGAGCGAGATTGGTACCGGAGATGCCCAATTCCTCGATAGCGGTGCAATATATCGCTACTTTCACTCCGCTGTCTCGGAACACGATATAGATTCGAGTTCCTCGAGTTCTACGGAAGGTTAAACATCATAAAATGTCCTTAATATTTTGGACTTGTTTATTAGAAGTAGCACTAGTACTGTAACGTGGAGTTCACTTTTTCGCAGCTATAGGTTGGTCATTTTCACTGATGATGAAGCTAAAGCTGTGATGAAGGAGACGATGATTAATAATAATTCTTCGATGACTAGAATCGCTACAGATTGAGTCTCTTGAATACTGAACCACTGTCAGAAGTGTTTTAAGACGTCGCACGATTTGTCAGAGAGAATAAATGTTCTGGAATATTGAGTGTGGTTGTCGTGGTTTTGCGTGACTGTTTGCAAGACTCACTTCTCTACGAAGTGGAACAGCAAGCCTACAGTAAAAAATTTTAGATGAAATAGTAAGGAACTTGAAATGACGTATTTTTTAATTGAAAAGTTCGCATCCACTTGCCTCAAGAATCTGGAACTAAGACAGAATGATGACAATACTAAACGTAATCTGGCAGAAATAAGTTACAATTTATGTATAAATTCACCTAATTTGTAACTTTTTCGACCAAATTACATCTAGTAAAATATACTTCTTTTACCTGATGATATTCACTCAAGCTTGAAATTTTTGTCCAAGTCAAATCGAAGAATGAGAATCTTAAATTAAAGGATGTACCATAAATGTTAACCCCCACCATGTGCACTTACAGTATATACAGCCGCAAAGCGAAATACACTCGTATTTTGACTAGTGAAGTTGAAGGCTTGTTTCCAATAAATATATTCAATGTTCTCAATCAATATCTGAGAAGAGTCTCGCAGTAAGTAGAGGGAATGTGATGTGTGATTCCTACTGATTTCACTCACTCATTTGGTCACTCATACACCCACTTGGTCAGTCTTGTGGTCATTCACCCACTCACATGGTGAGGTCAAGCCAGATTTTCTTAAACTGACCAATTGATCATTGTTATTTGCCGTTTTTCGTTCAATAAAACCGAACCAAAAAAAAACAAAAAACAAAGATAAACCCCACAAAATAACTATTCGTGACGTGTACTTGAATATGCAAGTGATTCATCTTGATGTCAATGCTATTTTGTCTTCTGGATTTTTTGTCAGTTGAACTCGTTCAGAAAGTGAGAGGGCATGCGTTCGATTCTCCGCAAGTGAATTTTGAAACCAGTTGAATTTTCTTTCCCGGATTTTTATCTTCGCATTAGCCAGCTACATCAAATATAAACTCATATCTGAATACATACTTCTGCGAGCGATGACATTAGATGCTGAAAATTGAAGGAGGACGACGTCAGATATCGTACTTTTGACACATTTGAGCAACCTCTCTTCTTTCATTTCACAACATCCCCTTTTTTATGCACGTGTTTTTGTTGAGAGCTCAAATCCATCCAACAGATTACTATTTTGAAATTTCAAAAAAAAATTACATATCCTTTGATTTTTTTTAATGTTATAGATTTGGTCTATAAAACCTATCTTCACCTGGCATTTTCGTTGAATAGGGATTTTCAATTATTCAATTCTTGGTTATCACTACCTTTAAACTTCAGACAACAAAATTGATGCTTCAACCTTCCGACCAAAAGATTATTCAAAAATAAATAAAAAAAATGTAAATAAAAATCGACTATGTGTTCATTCTCACATTCAGTTCCTCACGGATGTACCTCAAAAGAGAAATCTCTTATAAATTGTATAATTTCGTGTATTTACTTTCCCATCTGATTCCCTCTGATCTATCCAGATTTGTTAAGGCTTTCAAAGTTACAGAAACGTGTGAAAAAATATAAGTAGTATACATGTTTCTATGTCTCATGAAAGTTTTTGATCATAAATGCGATCTGTATTTGAAACATCTGAAATGAAAATGCGTTCTTGGGTTCTGCTATAAGCCATATCTGTTAAACAATTCTTCATGTACTGAAATGTGTGAGTGAAACACAAAATACGTTCTTTTACCACCTAAGCTAGCCCAGCTACAGTTACTTCAAGTCGAATCGTCTTTGTTGTAAAATGGAAATCTATTGTATACACGAAATTATTTCAGAGATTCGATCGAGATTTGAAGTAATGGGCTAATAATAATAGTTTTGACTAATTTGATAAAGAGCACTCAAACAACTCCTGGTGTTATGCCATGCAAAGATAGCAAATTAAGTAACATCTGTTTATACGAACAAATCTGGGGAAAAACTCGCCAGCATAACCTACCTTAACATCATTTAGGTGTGATCAAATGAAAAAGTGACGAGAACTGAAAAAAAATACACAGAACACATTTAAAAAAACCGAATGTGGTGTTTCTGCAGCAGGTAGGTGATATTTACTGGTGCGTATTTTATCAGCATCGTATCACGTTAGGCATTCCAAGAGAGGACTTCTTTATTAGAAGTAGCACTTACCATGCAATACGTCATCACATCTTCATGTTGTTCTTATTCTTAGAAAAAACAACCTGAAGCTGTAATGGTGAGTTATACGGTGAATGATGAACCACATTTATTTGATGATAAGGGCCGCTGCTCATTAAGTTCCTTTAACACCGAGCCACTCTCAGGCACACTGTAAGACTGAAAATATACAAATACAACGCCACAACAGGCAAACTGCCCAACGAGGTGGCTGACTTAAGAACATCATGGATCCCCGAGCCATTTTTTGGAGGCCCTACCTACTTCTGCTACACCACACCCCCCAACAAATCGGTACATGCGGGAATGTGCGTGTACGTGTAGTGAAACCTGACGTGAATTTTTTTTTCTCTGTAATGCTTGTTATGTGTAGTGCTGCCATCTGCCACCAGTTTTTCTAACTATGAGTGAAGTGTTATGATTGAATGATTTATCGTTGTAGGATTGTTGCTCTCTGTGGCGAGACTTCTCAACGGGGAGATCGGCTCGCATTTGCGCCTTGAAGTTGGAAACCACAGAAAACCAACTTCAGCCGACCACCACTGTGGGGTTCGAACCCGGATCCTCGCTTCGCGAGTCCGTCACTATAACCACTCGACCACCACAGCGGCAAACTGAGATGAACTTATACAACTAAGATGAACATAAAGCTAGTAATATTATTTTTCATCGATATGAATACTTTTCACGTTCTAAAAATTGAAGTAACATTTGTATCTATGTTCTTGAAAAATAGCAAAAATAACATCAACAGCAGAGTTGAAACTGGTTTAGAACCTAACGCTGCTTACAATAATCATAAATAAAATTTTCTGCAGTCTCTGCACCAACTGCACAATGAGAGCGTCCACCCAGAACACGAACGACACCTGAACAAGAGTTCTTTGTTCTTACCGAATTCACCACACATAAGATAAATGTCGTTTGAGTTAGCCCCCTCTCTTGTTTTATCAATATTATCTTCACCTCCGATGATGATTCAAAAGATATGTTTCTTCTGCAATTTTTCTTTTGAAGTCGTATATTGGGAGTTTGATTTTAGATACAGTTTTTTTTTTGGGGTTTTTGTTTTCTTCTCATTCGGTCTTGTTAACCTTTGTGAATTAGTCTTCCTTAATTTGTTTTTTCCTTTTATTCTGAGATTCTCTCGTGGTTTTTGTTCTTTATTTGTAAGTTTCGTTAGTAAATTTATTTCCTTAATCTTTTTCTATAGTTCTTTTATTTTGAGTCTTAATTCCTTTTTTTAGATGCATATTCAAGGGTTTTTTTTATTTGGTGTCCATGTAAAAACCATTGAAAGTTGTTGTCTTGAACAAGGTTTTACCACTTTTAAGTTAAGTGTGAGAAAAATTTGTTTAAATGCATTCCAAAAGCAAATGGTGTAGAAATTTCCGGATTCAATGGAATTGATCCATCAACTTCAGGTGCACCAAGTGCACTTACACTTGAGCTTGGGTTTTCCCTCTTCAATCTAAATATCATCATACGTTGAAGTCCCGTCTTCTCCTTCTTGGGTAGCATCATCTATGATTAGTAACAGGAGATTTTCATAAAGTAGTATTAACCCCTTGAACTGAAATAACTAGCCCAGCTTGCCATGAAATTGTATGTCTGAGCAGTGTTGCCTGAAATAAATTCCATTTCAAGGAGTGAAGAAGGCCTAATATAAGTAATCCATATATCAGCGATAATGAAACAGTAATATTTATTTATTCACAAAATTTCCCATAAACAAAGCATTAAGGACAATACCGAACACCAGTGGGGCAATTTCGAAAAAGTGTTCGGAATTGCCCCAAACGACACTTCGTGGCAATTTCTCAATTTAATCTCAAAATGTACATAGCAACCAAACTTTTTTCCAACATAATAAATAGCTAAAGAAATGTAGAATCTAGTGATACCAAGCTCAGTACTCTAAACGTGAACGTATTTTACTTATATGCTATCTCCAAATTAGCACTAATTTACTAATTACGAAAAAACCATTTTCTACATACCACTCGCAATAACACAGCTAGAAAGGCATTCGCCCGCTCAATGAGTTTACGGTGGACGACGTCAGACTGCAACACTAATCAGACCCCTCTAGATTCAAATAGCGACCGAGAACAACGGTGTTCGGAATTCCCCACTGTTCGGTATAGCCCCGCTCTCCCCTACAATGTGCATAGCATAGCTAACAGCTCGAACTGCAAATTACTAGTGAACCGTTTCCTAGAGAGGCATACTTTCAATTAAAGAAAAGTACCCAACGAATGTGTAGACTTCAGCATATTAGACCTTCAATTGCAAGGGGATGTATATTTATTAAAATAAAAATAATTAACTTTTTATACGGACACCCTGCGTTCAATAACTCGCTTAGAAAGTTTTTGACCTGTCTCACAAAAAATCCCACCTTTCCAAGTGCGATATTTGCAAAAATATTTGAATTCAAAAAACGGAGGGAAGATGGGGGAAAAAAGCAGGGTACATGCGGGTAAAGCGCATTTTAACCCCATTTATGCTGTTTTGTGCCAACTTTCCTGCGTTTTTAGTTCATAAGCTGAATTAGTTCGGGATTACTTCGTAAGCCGAATCATTTTTTGTTGTTCAGAAACTGAATTGTTCACAAACCGAGACGCCGTAAACCGAAAGTTCACTGTAATCTCAATTTGGTTTCCATTAACAACATTCACAAAGCGTTTTTTACTGATTAAGGGATTTCAAATGTCTCATTCTCTCGATGATGGCTATCTTTGTTTTTTATCATTTACGGGACCGAAGGCCTCACAATCTGATAGAAAATTTGTGTGTAAAAAAAAATTAATCGCAATAAATCAGTAAACAATACAAACATTTCAGGAATTAAATATAAATCATGTCTTTCTGAATTCATTCAGGATTAAATTTATTTTCAAAATAGTTTAAACCACAATTGTTTTTACCAAACTTCATAACATATACTTCTGTTGGCTTGTTTTGTTGAGATGAATATTCTGCTGAAAATAATAATTACTAGTATTTATACCCCGAACTCGTAGCTTACGTCACCACCCGGGGTTTCCGTAAAAATAAGTTTCCGTGAAATTAATAAAATTTATCGATGCCAGTACAAGCTGTTCCAAATTGTTTGCATTTCAAATGATCTGCGGTTACTCAAAATGTCTCAAATTTTCCAAGAGAAAAATTTCCTCTACACTTAAAAAAAATAGAAAAATTAACTTTTTATGTAGACCTTGTCCGCCAAAACTTTCAATCAGTGAAATGTAAATGAGGTTCTGAGGAGTCATTTACACAAAAAATTACATATTTTTAAATACATTGTAAACAGAGATTTCTGACTTTGAAGTTGTTAGCATTTAATGCCAATGATTGAGGACGTGTTTCATAAATTCGAAATGTAAATTAAATTCGAAGTTGCAAAAATCCTGTTATTTCCAAAACATATAATTTTTATTTATTGTGAATAAAAAGTTAAATGATTGAGTTCATTCTATTTGTGTACTAAAAATGACACCGCGCTGAGTTATTTGCAGTGAAACAATTTGGTATAGTGTTTTTGTAGTTGGGTGATTGGATAATCTATATAATACGATGAAGTAAAATTCCGATTATAAAATTGGGGGGTTAGAAACATCTTTCTATATTTCCAAAGCACTTTCTTCGGGAAAGATTACTGCAAAGTGCATCCGTACCAAAACAAAATTGTCTATTACAAAAATAATTACAATCTCAAAGATAAGTTTTTTTTCATAAAATTTCTCAATTACTTGCTTCATGAATCTGGAACTGTGATACTCTGATGACAATTCTGAACATAAGTTAGAAGAAAGGATAGTCAAATAAAGTCACACACATAATTTAGACAATCCTCTCCACCAAATTACATCCAAAAGAATATTCTTTGAAATGATTAATTGATGATATTCCGTATCGGTCAAGAGAATCCCTTGAGGAAGTGTTTTAAGTGTCATCCTTTTTCTCAAGATTTTTATCTACAAACTTAAAAAAGATGTTACTGGGTGAGATGGTCAGCAAAGTCGGAGATAATGTACAAGTAATGTAAGAGAGAATAAATATATGTTGTGTGTGTGTGTGTGTGTGTGTGTGCGCGTGCGGTTATTGTGGTTTTGCGTGACAGTTTGCAAGACTCACTTCTCTACGAAGTGAAACAGCAAGCCTACAGTAAAAAATTTTAGATGAAATAGTAAGGAACTTGAAATGACGTATTTTTAAATTGAAAATTTTGCATCCACATGCCTCAAGAATCTAGAACTAAAACAGAATGATGACAATACTAAACGTAATCTGGCAGAAATAAGTTACAATTTATGTACAAATTCACCTAATTTGAAACTTTTTCGACCAGATTACATCTAGTAAAATATGATGGAAGAACGCCACACCTATTTCGTCAGCTTGGACAGACTTTATTAACCTCAGTCGAGACAAAATTTTCAACACTTTGCAACAGATGGCTCCCCAATTCGCATCCAAAGACCACTCGGACGCAGCAATACAAAGGCGAACTCTTCGGACGACCAGACGTAAACACCCCTCCCCGACTTATTCGTGTGAATCTGACCACGACGTCCTGATGACGGCTCTCCATTGAACAGCTGAAACGTATCGACCATTCGACCAATTTAAATTTTATTTGTCTTGAAAACGTGGCAATTTTTATATAAATTAAAACCAGGAGAAGTTTCTAATTTTTTGTGATAATAGTAAAATATACTTCTTACCTAATGATATTCACTCATGCTTGAAATTTTGGTCCAAGTCAAACCAAAGCATGAGAATCTTAAAGACGAAAGGACATTAACGTTACAAACAATAATGGTGGTCCGATAAGAATAATCCAATGTATGAACAACAACGTAAGAATAACAAAATAGCATGAGAAACATAAATTCAACAGTTAATGAAAAAGCATAATAATGGAAATATTGTTTCAGGCTTTCATGACCCGTAAATTGCATGTATATCAATGAAACAATTATTTAAAACCAAATAACTACAAGACGTTTTAGTTGAGTTCACGTTCCTATTGCACATGATGAATATTATATGATTGAAAAATATTTTGCATATATATATATATCTATTCTATAATATAAAATCACAAACAAACTCGAAAAGGGCCTGTTGCTAAGCAACCGAGTGACGGAAGTGGGTGAAATTTTTGAGTGACGGAAACTCTGTTACAGAAGTGGGTTCGATTCATATATCGATATTCACATTCATATATCGATATGATATCATATATCGATATTGGGTCGATATTCACATATCGGGACCCATTTGACCCATCGGGACCATGTTATGTGCATGTACCAAGAGGCTCCTACATCCTACAGCAGAGCCCTTAGGCTGGAATTTAGATTTCGAGCCCCCAAACCAGCTTTTCAGGGGCCCCTCTGTGATTAATTTATAGTGTGAAAAATCAAAAAGTGATAAGAATCGTTGTGGCCCCTGTCAGCCTTTCCTTTGTGGGGGGGGGGGGGGAGGTCCATGCCGAGAGGTATATATATGTATAATATACACACACAACAGCAGTGCTCCAAACACAGGGTCGGGGTACCCGGGGAAGATTTCACGTATAAGTAAAAAGTTTTCATTTCCAGGGGCCCTTGATGGATCTCATTGTTTTCTTGCTGCTTTAACGTTGAAAAATTTCGATAGCGGAAGCAAAAGATATATCCAGTCTGGGGCCCCACCAAAAGTATGCGAATTGGTGTCCCGGGTAATTGGTTGGGGGGTCCTGGATTTTATTCGTTGGTAAAACGAATACAAATGAAAATTTTTCATGGCACTCGCTCCGGGGGATGACCGACAAGCTTCCAAGTCGGGGGCCCCATGTTTACAGGTTTCATTTTGGGGGCCCTGGATTTTATTCGTTGGTAAAACGAATACAAATGAAAATTTTTCATGGCACTCGCTCCGGGGGATGACCGACAAGCTTCCAAGTCGGGGGCCCCATGTTTACAGGTTTCATTTTGGGGGCCCTGGATTTTATTCGTTGGTAAAACGAATACAAATGAAAATTTTTCATGGCACTCGCTCCGGGGGATGACCGACAAGCTTCCAAGTCGGGGGCCCCATGTTTACAGGTTTCATTTTGGGGGCCCTGGATTTTATTCGTTGGTAAAACGAATACAAATGAAAATTTTTCATGGCACTCGCTCCGGGGGATGACCGACAAGCTTCCAAGTCGGGGGCCCCATGTTTACAGGTTTCATTTTGGGGCCCTGGACGAATCTCATTCTTTTCTGTTGTAGAATTCGCAACAGCGGAAGCCCGAGATAAAGCCAGTCCGCGGCCCCACCAAAAGTATGCGAATTGGTGTCCCGGGTAATTGGTTGGGGGCCCTGGATTTTATTCGTTGGTAAAACGAATACAAATGGAAATTTTTCATGGCACTCGCTCCGGGGGATGACCGACAAGCTTCCAAGTCGGGGGCCCTATGTTCACAGGTTTCATTTTGGGGGCCCTGGATTTTATTCGTTGGTAAAACGAATACAAATGAAAATTTTTCATGGCACTCGCTCCGGGGGATGACCGACAAGCTTCCAAGTCGGGGGCCCCATGTTTACAGGTTTCATTTTGGGGGCCCTGGATTTTATTCGTTGGTAAAACGAATACAAATGAAAATTTTTCATGGCACTCGCTCCGGGGGATGACCGACAAGCTTCCAAGTCGGGGGCCCTATGTTTACAGGTTTCATTTTGGGGGGCCCTGGATGAATCTCATTCTTTTCTGTTGTAGAATTTGCAACAGCCGAAGCCCGAGATAAAGCCAGTCTGGGGCCCCACCAAAAGTATGCGAATTGGTGTCCCGGGTAATTGGTTGGGGGCCCTGGATTTTATTCGTTGGTAAAACGAATACAAATGAAAATTTTTCATGGCACTCGCTCCGGGGGATGACCGACAAGCTTCCAAGTCGGGGGCACTATGTTTACAGGTTTCATTTTGGGGGCCCTGGATTTTATTCGTTGGTAAAACGAATACAAATGAAAATTTTTCATGGCACTCGCTCCGGGGGATGACCGACAAGCTTCCAAGTCGGGGCCCATGTTTACAGGTTTCATTTTGGGGGCCCTGGATGAATCTCATTCTTTTCTGTTGTAGAATTTGCAACAGCGGAAGCCCGAGATAAAGCCAGTCTGGGGCCCCACCAAAAGTATGCGAATTGGTGTCCCGGGTAATTGTTTGGGGGCCCTGGATTTTATTCGTTCGTAAAACGAATACAAACGAAAATTTTTCATGGCACTCGCACCGGGGGATGACCGACAAGCTTCCAAGTCGGGGGCCCCATGTTTACAGGTTTCATTTCGGGGCCCTGGATTTTATTCGTTGGTAAAACGAATACAAATGAAAATTTTTCATGGCACTCGCACCGGGGGATGACCGACAAGCTTCCAAGTCGGGGGGCCCCATGTTTACAGGTTTGATTTTGGGGGCCCTGGATGAATCTCATTCTTTTCTGTTGTAGAATTCGCAACAGCGGAAGCCCGAGATAAAGCCAGTCCGGGGCCCCACCAAAAGTATGCGAATTGGTGTCCCGGGTAATTGGTTGGGGGCCCTGGATTTTATTCGTTGGTAAAACGAATACAAATGAAAATTTTTCATGGCACTCGCTCCGGGGGATGACCGACAAGCTTCCAAGTCGGGGGCCCTATGTTTACAGGTTTCATTTTGGGGGTCCTGGATTTTATTCGTTGGTAAAACGAATACAAATGAAAATTTTTCATGGCACTCGCTCCGGGGGATGACCGACAAGCTTCCAAGTCGGGGGCCCCATGTTTACAGGTTTCATTTTGGGGGCCCTGGATTTTATTCGTTGGTAAAACGAATACAAATGAAAATTTTTCATGGCACTCGCTCCGGGGGATGACCGACAAGCTTCCAAGTCGGGGGCCCTATGTTTACAGGTTTCATTTTGGGGGCCCTGGATGAATCTCATTCTTTTCTGTTGTAGAATTCGCAACAGCGGAAGCCCGAGATAAAGCCAGTCCGGGGCCCCACCAAAAGTATGCGAATTGGTGTCCCGGGTAATTGGTTGGGGGCCCTGGATTTTATTCGTTGGTAAAACGAATACAAATGAAAATTTTTCATGGCACTCGCTCCGGGGGATGACCGACAAGCTTCCAAGTCGGGGGCCCCATGTTTACAGGTTTCATTTTGGGGCCCTGGACGAATGTCATTCTTTTCTGTTGTAGACTTCGCAACAGCGGAAGCCCGAGATAAAGCCAGTCCGGGGCCCCACCAAAAGTATGCGAATTGGTGTCCCGGGTAATTGGTTGGGGGCCCTGGATTTTATTCGTTGGTAAAACGAATACAAATGGAAATTTTTCATGGCACTCGCTCCGGGGGATGACCGACAAGCTTCCAAGTCGGGGGCCCCATGTTTACAGGTTTCATTTTGGGGCCCTGGACGAATCTCATTCTTTTCTGTTGTAGAATTCGCAACAGCGGAAGCCCGAGATAAAGCCAGTCCGGGGCCCCACCAAAAGTATGCGAATTGGTGTCCCGGGTAATTGGTTGGGGGCCCTGGATTTTATTCGTTGGTAAAACGAATACAAATGAAAATTTTTCATGGCACTCGCTCCGGGGGATGACCGACAAGCTTCCAAGTCGGGGGCCCCATGTTTACAGGTTTCATTTTGGGGCCCTGGACGAATGTCATTCTTTTCTGTTGTAGACTTCGCAACAGCGGAAGCCCGAGATAAAGCCAGTCCGGGGCCCCACCAAAAGTATGCGAATTGGTGTCCCGGGTAATTGGTTGGGGGCCCTGGATTTTATTCGTTGGTAAAACGAATACAAATGAAAATTTTTCATGGCACTCGCTCCGGGGGATGACCGACAAGCTTCCAAGTCGGGGGCCCTATGTTCACAGGTTTCATTTTGGGGGCCCTGGATTTTATTCGTTGGTAAAACGAATACAAATGAAAATTTTTCATGGCACTCGCTCCGGGGGATGACCGACAAGCTTCCAAGTCGGGGGCCCCATGTTTACAGGTTTCATTTTGGGGGCCCTGGATTTTATTCGTTGGTAAAACGAATACAAATGAAAATTTTTCATGGCACTCGCTCCGGGGGATGACCGACAAGCTTCCAAGTCGGGGGCCCTATGTTTACAGGTTTCATTTTGGGGGCCCTGGATGAATCTCATTCTTTTCTGTTGTAGAATTTGCAACAGCCGAAGCCCGAGATAAAGCCAGTCTGGGGCCCCACCAAAAGTATGCGAATTGGTGTCCCGGGTAATTGGTTGGGGACCCTGGATTTTATTCGTTGGTAAAACGAATACAAATGAAAATTTTTCATGGCACTCGCTCCGGGGGATGACCGACAAGCTTCCAAGTCGGGGGCACTATGTTTACAGGTTTCATTTTGGGGGCCCTGGATTTTATTCGTTGGTAAAACGAATACAAATGAAAATTTTTCATGGCACTCGCTCCGGGGGATGACCGACAAGCTTCCAAGTCGGGGCCCATGTTTACAGGTTTCATTTTGGGGGCCCTGGATGAATCTCATTCTTTTCTGTTGTAGAATTTGCAACAGCGGAAGCCCGAGATAAAGCCAGTCTGGGGCCCCACCAAAAGTATGCGAATTGGTGTCCCGGGTAATTGTTTGGGGGCCCTGGATTTTATTCGTTCGTAAAACGAATACAAACGAAAATTTTTCATGGCACTCGCACCGGGGGATGACCGACAAGCTTCCAAGTCGGGGGCCCCATGTTTACAGGTTTCATTTCGGGGCCCTGGATTTTATTCGTTGGTAAAACGAATACAAATGAAAATTTTTCATGGCACTCGCACCGGGGGATGACCGACAAGCTTCCAAGTCGGGGGGCCCCATGTTTACAGGTTTGATTTTGGGGGCCCTGGATGAATCTCATTCTTTTCTGTTGTAGAATTCGCAACAGCGGAAGCCCGAGATAAAGCCAGTCCGGGGCCCCACCAAAAGTATGCGAATTGGTGTCCCGGGTAATTGGTTGGGGGCCCTGGATTTTATTCGTTGGTAAAACGAATACAAATGAAAATTTTTCATGGCACTCGCTCCGGGGGATGACCGACAAGCTTCCAAGTCGGGGGCCCTATGTTTACAGGTTTCATTTTGGGGGTCCTGGATTTTATTCGTTGGTAAAACGAATACAAATGAAAATTTTTCATGGCACTCGCTCCGGGGGATGACCGACAAGCTTCCAAGTCGGGGGCCCCATGTTTACAGGTTTCATTTTGGGGGCCCTGGATTTTATTCGTTGGTAAAACGAATACAAATGAACATTTTTCATGGCACTCGCTCCGGGGGATGACCGACAAGCTTCCAAGTCGGGGGCCCTATGTTTACAGGTTTCATTTTGGGGGCCCTGGATGAATCTCATTCTTTTCTGTTGTAGAATTCGCAACAGCGGAAGCCCGAGATAAAGCCAGTCCGGGGCCCCACCAAAAGTATGCGAATTGGTGTCCCGGGTAATTGGTTGGGGGCCCTGGATTTTATTCGTTGGTAAAACGAATACAAATGAAAATTTTTCATGGCACTCGCTCCGGGGGATGACCGACAAGCTTCCAAGTCGGGGGCCCCATGTTTACAGGTTTCATTTTGGGGGCCCTGGATTTTATTCGTTGGTAAAACGAATACAAATGAAAATTTTTCATGGCACTCGCTCCGGGGGATGACCGACAAGCTTCCAAGTCGGGGGCCCTATGTTTACAGGTTTCATTTTGGGAGCCCTGGATGAATCTCATTCTTTTCTGTTGTAGAATTTGCAACAGCCGAAGCCCGAGATAAAGCCAGTCTGGGGCCACACCAAAAGTATGCGAATTGGTGTCCCGGGTAATTGGTTGGGGGCCCTGGATTTTATTCGTTGGTAAAACGAATACAAATGAAAATTTTTCATGGCACTCGCTCCGGGGGATGACCGACAAGCTTCCAAGTCGGGGGCACTATGTTTACAGGTTTCATTTTGGGGGCCCTGGATTTTATTCGTTGGTAAAACGAATACAAATGAAAATTTTTCATGGCACTCGCTCCGGGGGATGACCGACAAGCTTCCAAGTCGGGGGCACTATGTTTACAGGTTTCATTTTGGGGGCCCTGGATTTTATTCGTTGGTAAAACGAATACAAATGAAAATTTTTCATGGCACTCGCTCCGGGGGATGACCGACAAGCTTCCAAGTCGGGGGCCCCATGTTTACAGGTTTCATTTTGGGGCCCTGGACGAATCTCATTCTTTTCTGTTGTAGAATTCGCAACAGCGGAAGCCCGAGATAAAGCCAGTCCGGGGCCCCACCAAAAGTATGCGAATTGGTGTCCCGGGTAATTGGTTGGGGGCCCTGGATTTTATTCGTTGGTAAAACGAATACAAATGAAAATTTTTCATGGCACTCGCTCCGGGGGATGACCGACAAGCTTCCAAGTCGGGGCCCATGTTTACAGGTTTCATTTTGGGGGCCCTGGATGAATCTCATTCTTTTCTGTTGTAGAATTTGCAACAGCGGAAGCCCGAGATAAAGCCAGTCTGGGGCCCCACCAAAAGTATGCGAATTGGTGTCCCGGGTAATTGTTTGGGGGCCCTGGATTTTATTCGTTCGTAAAACGAATACAAACGAAAATTTTTCATGGCACTCGCACCGGGGGATGACCGACAAGCTTCCAAGTCGGGGGCCCCATGTTTACAGGTTTCATTTCGGGGCCCTGGATTTTATTCGTTGGTAAAACGAATACAAATGAAAATTTTTCATGGCACTCGCACCGGGGGATGACCGACAAGCTTCCAAGTCGGGGGGCCCCATGTTTACAGGTTTGATTTTGGGGGCCCTGGATGAATCTCATTCTTTTCTGTTGTAGAATTCGCAACAGCGGAAGCCCGAGATAAAGCCAGCCCGGGGCCCCACCAAAAGTATGCGAATTGGTGTCCCGGGTAATTGGTTGGGGGCCCTGGATTTTATTCGTTGGTAAAACGAATACAAATGAAAATTTTTCATGGCACTCGCTCCGGGGGATGACCGACAAGCTTCCAAGTCGGGGGCCCTATGTTTACAGGTTTCATTTTTGGGGTCCTGGATTTTATTCGTTGGTAAAACGAATACAAATGAAAATTTTTCATGGCACTCGCTCCGGGGGATGACCGACAAGCTTCCAAGTCGGGGGCCCCATGTTTACAGGTTTCATTTTGGGGGCCCTGGATTTTATTCGTTGGTAAAACGAATACAAATGAAAATTTTTCATGGCACTCGCTCCGGGGGATGACCGACAAGCTTCCAAGTCGGGGGCCCTATGTTTACAGGTTTCATTTTGGGGGCCCTGGATGAATCTCATTCTTTTCTGTTGTAGAATTCGCAACAGCGGGAGCCCGAGATAAAGCCAGTCCGGGGCCCCACCAAAAGTATGCGAATTGGTGTCCCGGGTAATTGGTTGGGGGCCCTGGATTTTATTCGTTGGTAAAACGAATACAAATGAAAATTTTTCATGGCACTCGCTCCGGGGGATGACCGACAAGCTTCCAAGTCGGGGGCCCCATGTTTACAGGTTTCATTTTGGGGGCCCTGGATTTTATTCGTTGGTAAAACGAATACAAATGAAAATTTTTCATGGCACTCGCTCCGGGGGATGACCGACAAGCTTCCAAGTCGGGGGCCCTATGTTTACAGGTTTCATTTTGGGAGCCCTGGATGAATCTCATTCTTTTCTGTTGTAGAATTTGCAACAGCCGAAGCCCGAGATAAAGCCAGTCTGGGGCCCCACCAAAAGTATGCGAATTGGTGTCCCGGGTAATTGGTTGGGGGCCCTGGATTTTATTCGTTGGTAAAACGAATACAAATGAAAATTTTTCATGGCACTCGCTCCGGGGGATGACCGACAAGCTTCCAAGTCGGGGGCACTATGTTTACAGGTTTCATTTTGGGGGCCCTGGATTTTATTCGTTGGTAAAACGAATACAAATGAAAATTTTTCATGGCACTCGCTCCGGGGGATGACCGACAAGCTTCCAAGTCGGGGCCCATGTTTACAGGTTTGATTTTGGGGGCCCTGGATGAATCTCATTCTTTTCTGTTGTAGAATTTGCCACAGCCGAAATCCGAGATATAGCCAGTCTGGGGCCCCACTAAAAATCTGCGTATTGTGTCCCCGCTACTGGATGTGGGGCCCTGGATTTTATTCGTTGTAAAATTGATAAAAATAAAAAATTCTCACAGGGGGGTGTCCGACAAGCTTGCAGGTCAGGGCTTCATGGAAATGTTGGCAGGTTGTAATTCGGTGCCCCTGAATGTATCTCATTGATTTTTGTGGTTTAACATTGTAAAATTTGCAACACATCGGTAGCCCAAGATATATCCAGTGTGGGGCCCCACTGAAATTCAGCGAATTGAATCTGGGGACCCCCATGGGGAAGTTTTCTGGGGATACTTGATGAATCTCATTTGTTTTTTGTTGCTTTATTATTATTTTCATTAAAATTCGCTTCTTCAGTAGGTTGGTGCTTTCACACGTCCCTTTCCCCTTTTCCATAGCACGCTGATGAAGTGGGACGAAATAAACAAGATATGTCCGGGAGAGAAGTGGGGGGGGGGGTTGGCCGCCAAAGGCGGCAGGGGGACAGAGCCCCCCTAGTATATATATATATATATATATATACACGCGAAATCCGATTAAACTCCCACACATTTCTTTAGTTTACTTGACTTTTTAGTAATAAAAGAAAAAAATCAGTAATTTGGATAAATTTGTATGTGTGGTTTTAACCAAGATTTTAAGATGATTTTTTTTCTTCAAAGTAGCGAAAATACATGTGCGGCATATAGACGAAAAGTTACGGCATTATAATGTTTTTCCATGTATTCATTTAAACACTCGCTGGTGGAAATTTTAGTTTATAATTTTTCAAAATTCAAAAATAGTAACAAAAAAGGATATACTGTGTTAGAATATTACTTACCTTCCACTGCAATATGACTTCTACGAAAACCTATTTCATGATGATACTTACGTTCCATTGATTGTATCATAGCGAATTGAAGATGAGATTCACTTCAAAGGATGACTATTCTGGACGTAAAGTGGTAGTAAGGGCACACCCGAATTTAACACATACATTACTTCATTTGGAATGGCCCCTAATACCATATCACATCTAGTAGAATATTCCTTCATACACGTCGTGACGTATCTATTCATTTTTCCTCTCTCTCTGCAGCTGTCTATTCAAGTCATACACATTATCAACATAATGGAAATGTTATCGTTAAATCGATGATTCAACTTTGCCTTAAAGTTTCTTTCGTCTTCACGTGAGGGGATTTATCTCTATCAAGTCAGTAAAAAATTTCGATTACAAAAAATAGTGAGGAACTTGAAATCATATTTTTTCTAAATTTTGAAACATGCTTCATGAAGTTAATAATACAGTCGATTCGCGTTTTAACGAATAGCGTTATAGCGCAAATCCCGTGTTAACGAAAACTTTTATAATCCTTCAAATGAGTTTACATATAAACGAAGTTTCGTACTTCGAAAGTAATAATGAAGTTGCGTGAAGCTATTTTTTATGTAGTACACAAAAATGTTGCGCGGTAAACCACACCACAGTATGAAACAACCGACTGAATTTTATTAATTGTAAATAAATCATAATTTTTTGTGTTGCGAATAAATACGTAGTAGCAAATGCATTTTATGTAGCTACTAAGAACACCAATCCAGAAGAGATGCTACAACAACATTAATTTGGTGGTGCCTGAAGATAATAAGATAATTATACTTCTCGAAACAATATCATTTCTCTGCAACGATATTTTTTCTTCGTTCGCCGAGTAACGGTATATCGAGCTTTCACAGTGATTGCTAAATGTAAATAAATGAAATTACACCACTTTGTTTTTTTGGATAAAAAAATCATTATAAAATTAACTAGTTTACCAAAATATCCGTGACATCATGGGCAACTTGACCTGGATATTCAGCTATCTAAACGAGACGAGCGCGCCAGCTTTCGGAATAGTTGATTCGTTCCCATCTCGTTTACGCGTAGGAGCGACATGGCTAAATGAATAACGGAAGGTGATATTTTAAACGATTTGAAAACACAATCTGTGAATGAGATTTAAGAAAAGAAATACAGTCAAACTCGGTTATAATGGCATCAAAGATTCGGCGAAATTTTGTCGTTACAACCAAGGTTGAAGTTTTAATGATTTTTTTACATTAACTTTTTAACCATGAGCAAATGAAATTATTGCATGAAATGCTTCCAGTTATGGTTAGCTCCCAGTCGGTCGCTTTCAGTCGGTTATTTGATCTACAAGAAACAACATTTTATTCAAAAAACGAGAGGGATGTTTCATGTTTTTAAATAAAAAAAATATACGGAGTGCCAAAATTACAGTAAAATACAGTCTTACAGCAATATATACGGGTCATATCAATAAACAAGTTCGAGTGTCAAACAACGCAATAATTTTTTTTTCATCGTTAAACAGACAAACACTGCCTCTAATTCTAAAAATGTTTTGGGAAAACGCCATAAAAAGGGAAACAAAGGTGACAAAAAATGTGTCGTTATACCCGAGACCGTTGCGTTTTCCTGTCGCGTTGTAAGCAAGGCTCATTAACAACGTATCCAACTGTTCACATTATAAATAATAATAGTGGTCCAATAATAATAATACAATTTATGGCCAACGACATAAAAAAAATAATACGAAACACACATCAATTCAGCAGTTAATGAAAAAGCATAACAAGTGAAATATTGTCTTAGGATTTCATGGCCTCTGTTATGGAGAATGAGAAAAATGTAATGTAAGGTGGGCAATTATGCTTATTATTATTTTGAAACTTATGTGATTTTGTAATTCCTCACGGAAAGGGGTCTCGGAGCTTTTTCCTTAGACTTTTGCTGGAAGAGAGCGAGGACGGGCTCCCGACTGACTGCGTGACGCTTGCGCCGCTTCCCCTTCCTCAGTTCCGAGGAGATGCCGAAACAGCGGCCGTCTGAGAAGCTGCTCCTTCCTGGCCACATCACATGCCAACGTAGTTTCGTCCGGCGGACCGCTCCATCAGTGCCATTACGTTGCTGTTATTAAAATGTCTGGATTTAAATTTCTGTGTTGTCTTGACTCTTTGCGTCAAGTGTTTATTGAGATCTATGGTTGATAATGATAAATGTCGGACTCTGGGGTGTACCAACCTGGGTTCTTTGGCAGGGACATTTTCCCCTTCTCTTCACGGCCGCCCCTAGTACAAAGTCTTAAATAAAATAAATTGTGGAATCGGCTAAATATAAATTAAAAAAAACTTTATAACACCTGTAAACTGCATGATATCAGTAATACAATTGTTTAAAACGAAATAACTCCAAGACGTTTTAGTTGAGGTCACGTTCTTGTAGTAAATGATGAATATTATATGACTGAAAAATATTTTGCATACGAGAAATGCGATTTAAGTCGCAATCAATTACGGTATTTAGGTTACTTGACTTCTTAATAATAAAACAAAAAAAATCAGTAACAAACAATATTTCTATGATAGTAAGAGACTGAAAATTAGTTCATTAATATGGAACTAACAGAAAGAATGATGATGATTCTTACGTAATTCGGTGGATAGTAGCTACGAATTATATCACATACAATAAATTGAAGAACACTGCCCACCAAACTACATCCAGAAGAATATTTTTTTCTAATGAATTTATGAATATCATGAACTATAATGCCTAATTCATGATATTCATTCAAGGTGCAATTTCTCGTTCAAGTCAAAACAATCATTAAAAACCATTTCAAACCGTTGAAAATGAGGTACACATATGTGTATCTCTGGAGCGAAGAGGGCATGATTGAGAAATATTTTTCAAAAATGCGAGAGAAATGTGATTTACCACCCACTTATTTCTTTAGTTAACTTTTTGATAATCAAACAGGAAAAAAAGTAACATATTTCTATAATAGTAAAAAACTGGAAAAATTTGTTCATGAACATGGAACAAAGAATGATGATAATTCTGAACGCAAGTGGGTAGAAAGTATGTTTAAAATATATCACATACATACTTCTAAACAACACTGTCTACCGAATTGCATCCAGTAGAATATTTCTTCATCGATGCAATGACTAATTGACGATAATTAGTTGATCTACAAATGACATTCAAGTGAAAACTAGAAATACAAAATAACTTTCCATAACGTGTGTTTGTATGTATGCGATTCATCTTGATGTCAAAGTTTTTCCCATGCTTAGGTATGGATAAACTTTATCCCATACCTTATATTATAATATAAAAAAAATTATATCCTTTTTGCACCTGAGCCAAAAATTGACCATTAAAAAATTTAAAAAAATAATTAATTATTTATAGTCGATATCTTTTCAATACGACCATTAACATTAGTTGCTCTTATGCATACCCCAAGTCTTAAATTAAAAAAAAAATTTAAAAAACCATGTAAAACCGTTAAAAATGAGGCATTACAGAGATGAGCTTTTAATTATAACTTAGAATTATTTTGCACATGTTGAATATTATATGATTGAAAAATATTTCGCAAACGCTAATGTACGTAGTTTCACTCCCACTTATTTCTCTACTTCACTTGACTTTTTAATAATAAAGTAAAAAATAAGTAACCTACGCAGTATTTCCATAATAGAGTAAAAGAATTGAAAATTAGTTCATTAATATGGAACTAAGATTGACAGAATGATGATGATTCTGAACGTAAGTCGGTAAATAGTAGCTTCAAATCATATCACATACAATAATTTGAAGCACACCACTTCCCAAACTACATTCAGAGGAGGGTTCCTTCATAAGTGACTAATTGAAGATATTACTTTAAGATGCAGCTGTTCTTTCTCAAGTCAAAAAAATTAGCTAATTATACTTTTGTTTACTTGACTTTTCATTAATCAAGCAGAAAAATTAGTAACATATTTCCATAATAATAAAGAAATAGTAATACTAAAAGAATATAGTAATTCGCTTTTTTTTTTTGTGTGAGATGCAAATGTCATTCAAGAGAAAGAAAAAAAACCGCTTAAAAATGCAAAATTACTTTCCATAACTTGTGTTAGTGCTATGTGATCAATCTTGATGCCAATGTTTTTCTATGGAGTTATACAGGGTGGGCAAAAAGCCCATAAAAACTTTAAAAATGAATAAAAACCGGAAAAATAATCGAAATATAAAACGGTTTGCAGTGTTAGCACCACTAGGTCACGGGAATTTTTTTAAGACAGGGGGGGGGGAACCTAAAAAAAACAGCTGATAGGTGGCGCTGGTATGAGCGACTTCGGTGGAAATATGCAAATGAAACGATTATAAGAACTGGCGCTCCAAATCCACCGTCAGTTCACCGTTGTAAACCGTGTACGTGGAGCTGCTGCACTCTGTAGCAGTCGGATTTGTGACTCGCCTGCAATGTGTTATAGCCTGTAGTGGTGGTCATGTGGAACATATCATCAATCATATATTGCTGTCCCGCCCCTAGAGGCATACAGCGGGAACACATACTGCTGTAAATGATTTGGAGAAAAAAGAAAATAAATGTTCGTGTTATTTGTGTATATTTTCTTTAACTTGTGTATATCAGCGCCACCTACCGGCTGTGTTTTTTTTTTTTTTAGTTTTTTTCCTTAACCCTGAAAACCGTTTTTTATTTCGTTTATTTTCCTGGTTTTTAAGAATTTTTAAAGTTTCTACGGACTTGTTACAATGCCCACCCTGCATATGGTATGATAATATTATATGACTACGAAATATTTTCTAAACGCGAATGTGATTTGACTCCGACTTATTTCTTCAGTTTATTTAATTTTTTTAATATAATCAAACAAAAAAATGTAACATTTCTATAATTGCAAAGAACTGGAAGTTAGTTCATGTGAATATGGAACTAAGATAATAGTGATATACATAATTTGAACTGCACTATCCGTCAACTTACATCCAGTAGAGGGTTTTTTCAAATAATTATGATGTCTAATTGAAGAGATTTTAGCATTTCATTTAGGGGCACCTGTTCGTACAAGTAAAAAAAATGTAATAAAATTAATCATTTCGATGACACTGTAGAATTTTTTTATAGCGTTATTTCGTTTTAAAAATGTCTCTAATTGCGAGTTTTAATTCAAAAACATTATAAGCGGGATCCACACTGTATTTGCTTGGATATCCCGCGGGTTATATACAAAGCAATATAGTGTGGAATCTCTCAATAACGAACACCCATGAGATTGAAATTTCTCTCCTGTCCGAAAGGCAGAGAAGATAATATCGGAATCTTTCAATTAGTGAAAGTGTAAAGATGGAGTTTTGTGGTCTCTTTTAAGAAATCGGGGCCCTGTGCGTCAGCTGTTAATTCGCCTCTAACAAAAGAGTGGTGCAAAATTATATTATATACTTAACACGAACTGCCTAATTACATTCAATGCTATATTTCTTCATTGTGTGTGATGACTTACTGATGATATTCAAACGTAAAATCTGAATGGCTAAATTGCAACAAAGTTTCAAATATTGCCACACATAATCTTAGAACATTTAGTATGTGTGTCTCTTACGCGCGATTTTAATTTCAGTTTTTTCCCTTAAAGTAGCAAAAGTGGCATGTGCGGCATATAGACGAGAAATTACGGTATTATAATGTTTTTCCATGTATTCATTTAAACACTGATGGAAATTTTCTTTTATGGTTTTTCAAAATTCAAAAACTGTAAAAAAAAGAATATACTCTGTTAGAATATTACTTACATTCCACTGCACTATTACTTCTACGAAGATCATGATGATACTTACATTCCATTGAATGTATCATAGCGGTTTGAAGATAAGATTTTCACAAACACACTTCGGAGGATGACTATTCTATACGTAAAATGGTAGTAAGGGCACACCCGAATCGAACACATACACTATTTATTTTGGAATGGCCCCTGATACCATATCACATCTAGTAGAATATTCCTTCATATGTATCCATTTTTCCTGTAGCTGTTCGTCCAAATCATACACATTATCAACATAATGGAAATGTTATCGTTAAATCGATGATTCAACTTTGCCTTAAAGTTTCTTTCGTCTTCACGTGAGGTGATTTATCTCTATCAAGTCAATACAAATTAGTAAGGAACTTGAAATCATATTTTTTTCTAAATTTTGAAACATGCTTGATGAATGCAATCGATTATCGTTTAAAGGAATACCGTTATACCGAAAATTTCGTTTTAATGGAAACTTTTAATTAATTTTTTTTTTAAAACCCCAAATAAGTTTATATAGAAACGAATTAATATAATCTGGACTTCCTTTATAACGAAATTTCATTATTTCGAAGTGATTTCTCCGAAGTGATTTCAGTTCGTTATTTATTATCTGATATATATAAGTGAAAATATGTATGTTTGTTCTTTATATTAATCTACACAGTTGATCGTATCACCATAATTTTTTTAGGATTCTTCGCTTATGTGTCGAAGGAGTCGTAAGCATATTACCGGACATTTCTCGAAAAAGAAACACCTTTTTTCACCGTTTTTTCATGTTCTCAATTAGATGCAACAATTTTTTTTACACAAAAGATGGGCATTTTAATGGGCTTTTTAAAGCAAATCATAATTTTAAAAATTGAATACAAATATGAATTTTAAATAGGTTTTTATTCCGCACCAAAAGTCAAGTTTGAGGACAAATGTTGCTTTGATCAATGTATTTTTTTCGGTGTGTGTACAGGTATTGCTGCGATCAGTGTCTTTTTTAAATGTATGATTATATTTACAAATGTATTTACAAAAAAATTATATATATATATATATATATATATATATATATATATATATATATAAAAAACAAATCAATTTTTGAACTTTCAAATCATTAAATCCTATTGTCACTATTAATATTATCGAATCACTTTCTCTCAGATGAGCTTGGAAAATACCGGGTAATTCAGCTATACATATACAAAATTTTCGCTGGGTGGGCAACTTCGCCGGGCATCAGCTTAGTTATAAATAAATCACTTTTTTTTTGTTCCGAATAAATAGTTACAAATGTATTTTATGTAGGTACGGACAACGCCAATCCAAAAGAGATGCCAGAAAAGCATGAATTTGATGGTGCCTGAAGATAATTCTACATCTCGAAACAATAACTTCTCTTCAACGATATGTTTTCTTGGTCCGGAAAATAACGTTATATCGAGGTTTCACTGTAATTGCTAAATATGAATTAATGAAATTACGTCACTGAAAGAAATTTTGAAAAAAAATTCATTATAAAATTAACTAGTTTACCAACATATCCGTGACCTCTTGAGCACCTTCAGCTAGATATTCAGCTATTACACGTAAACGAGACGAGCGCGCCAGCTTTCAGTGTAGTAGCTGATTCGCACCCATCTCGTCTACGCGTAGGAGCGACATTGCTAAAAGAATAATGGAAGGTGATATTTTAAACGATGTGAAAACACAATCTGTGAATGAACAACATTTGATTCGAAAAACGAGAGAAGTTTTTAAATATAGAAAAATCGGAAACGTCAAAAGTACTGTAAAATACAGTCAAGCAGTACATACAGCATAACGGGTCATGTCAATAAACAAGTTCGATCGTCACACACGCAATAATTTTTTTAGACAAACACTGCCTCTAATTCTAAGAATTTTTCGGAAAACCACCATAGAAACGAAAGCAAAAGTGACAAAAAATGTGTCGTTATATCCGAGACTTTTGTGTTCTTCTGTCACATTGTAAGCAAGGCTCATTAACATTATATGCAATTGTTCGCGTTATAAACAATAATGGTGGTCCAATAATAATAATCCAATTTATGGACAACAACATAAAAATAAAATAACATAAAACACTTATAAATTCAGCAGATAACGAAAAAGTATTAACAATCGAAATATTGCCTTAGGCTTTCATGACCCGTAAATTGCATGTATATCAACGAAACAATTATTTAAAACCAAATAACTACAAGACGTTTTAGTTGAGTTCACGTTCCTATTGCACATGATAAATATTATATGATTGAAAAATATTTTTCTAACGCGAATGCGATTTCACTCCCACTTGTTTCTTTAGTTTACCCAACTATTTTATAATAAAGCAAAAAAAAAAAAAAAAAAACTAACATATACAGAATTTCTATAATAGAGTAAGAAACTGAGAAAATTAGTTCATGAAGACCGAATAAAGATAGAGAGAATGACGATGATTCTCTGAACGTAAGTCGGTGAACAGTAGCTTTAAATCATATCAGACACAATAATTTGAAGCAAACTGTTCCCCAACCTACATTCAGTCGAAGGTTTTCTCGTAAGTATAATGACTAATTCAAGATATTCCTTTGAACTGCAGCTGCTCGGTTCAAGTTGGAAAAAAATTACTGTAGTTAGTTTATTCTTTAGTTTACTTAACTTTTATATAATAAAGCAAAAAAATGAGTAACATAATTCTATAATAATAAAGAGATATTAATAGTAAAAGAATAGAGTAATTCACACACTTACGCATATCATTCAAGAAGAAAAAATCGCTTAAACTGCAAAATTACTTTCCATAACTTGTGTTAGTGCTATGTGGTTCATCTTGATGTCAACGTTTTTTTATGGAGTTATATACGATATGATAATATGTGATTGAGAAATATTTTGTAAACGCGAATGTGATTATGCAAGTAAGATTAAAAATGATATACATAATTTGAATATATCAGGCCCATTAAATTAGAAATTGGGGTTTTCAGGAGCCCTTCAGAAATCGCGGCCAGTTGCACCCTCTGTTAAATCCACCTCTACCGAAGGAGGAGTAAAAAATTGCATTATATACTTAACCTCAACTATACGCTCTGCCTAATTACATTCAATAGAATTGATGATATTCCTGCAGATGCAACAATTTTTTCTACACAAAAGATGAGCATTTCAATGGGGTTTTCAATGCAATTCATAATTTTAAAAATCACTTACAAATAACGAAGTCAAATAAGTTTTTATTCCACACCATATCCTAATTGCGAGTACAAGGGCCCCCTGGCAGTACAGTGGTTACGGAGCTAGTTTCTGACTGTGCAGGTCTGGGTTCGGGCATGGATGTCGACTAATACTAACAAATTCCCTGGACAGATCGTAAAGATCTCTTGGGAAAATGAAAAATGTTGCTTCGGCCAATGTATTTTTTTCGATGTGTATACAAGTGTTGCTGCGATCAGTGTATATTTTGCAAATGCAATTTTATTTGCAAAATGTATTTACAAAATAACTAAATATATATATAACGAAAAAAAATCAATTTTTTATCTTTCAAATTATTAAATCACTATCACTTTTAACATTATTGAACCACTTTCTTTCAGATGAGCTTGGAAAATACCGGGTAATTGAGCTTTACGTATACAATTGTTTTTACCGAGTAGGCAACGTCTCCGGGTATCCGCTAGTTATAAATAAATCGGTTTTTTTTTTGCTGCGAATAAATACTGTACTTAAAAATGCATTTTATGTAGGTACTATCAACGCCAATCCAGAAGAGATGCCACAACAGCATAAACTTGGTGGTGGCTGAAGATAATTCTACATCATGTGTGATAACTTCTCTATAACGATATTTTTTCTAGGTCCGCAGAGTAACATTACATGGAGTTTTCACTGTAATTGCTATATTTAAATGAATGAAATTAAATATAGCACTGTGTGTAAGTAATTTTGAAAAAAATCATTACAAAATTAACTAGTTTACCAACATATCCGTGACATCATGGGCACTACTTAAGCTGAATATTCAGCTATTACAAGTAAACGAGACGAGTGTGCAGTGTGGCAGCTTTTGGAACGGCTGCCTCATTCCCATCTCGTCTACGCGTACAAGCGACATGGCTAAAAGAATAGCGGAAGGTGGTATTTTAAACGATGTGAAAACATAATCTATGAATGAGATTTAAGAAAAGAAATACAGTCAAACTCGGTTATAACGGCATTAAAGATTCTGAGAAATTTTGTCGTTATAACTAAGGTTGACGTTTTCGTGATTTTTTTTTTTTTTTTTTTGACTGGAAATATGACCAGAAGCAAATGAAATACTTACAAGCAACATTTGAATCAAAAAACAGGGAAATGTCTTGAATAAAAATTATCGGAAACGGTAAAATATTATTATAAAACACAGACTTACAGTATATACTGGTCATGTCAATAAACAAGTTGCAGCTTCTAACACGAAATATTTTTTTCCAACGTTAGACAAACACTGCCTCTATAATTCTAGGAATTTCTGTAAAAACTCAATAAAAACGGAAGCAAAAGTGACGAAAAATGTGTCGTTATATCCGAGACCGTTGCGTTTTTCTGTTACGTTGTGCGCAAGGCTCATTAACATTATATTCAATTATTCACGTTATATAAACAATAATAGTGGTCCAATAATAATAATCCAAACAATAATCAAATTTATGGAAAACCGTGTAAAAAAAAGAAGTGATAGGAAACATGAATTCAGCAGTTAATGAAACAGTAAAACAACTTCATGGCCAGGAATATGCATGTATATGTAGAAAGATGTTGAAGAATTGCTCATGAATATTAGCACAAAGTTGCCGCCGTACATTGCACGGACCCATTCAGCATATACATATGCTCCAGACGGGGGAAGGGGCGAATTCTCTCAGTCTTCATATCTTTTTGATAGATCACCCGTCTTTCAAACGAGAGACCGGAGTTGGAGTCTTCGTGAGGGCAGAGATGAATTTTCCGTCCATGAAACACCAATATCTCTTCATTCAGCTGGTTATCCGGATGTGTTGCATATGCATGTACGTCAGGTGAAACAGTTGTTTAAAATGGAGTAACTACAACACGTTTTGATTGAGGTCACGTTAACGTTGCACGTGATGAATATAATATGATTGAAAGATATTTTGCATACGGGAATGTAATTTCACTCTCGCTCATTTCTTTAGTTTACTTGACTTTATCATAATAAAGCAAAAACAAAGAAAAATTAACATACAGTATTTCTGTCATAGTAAGAGACTGAAAATTACTTCATTAATATACAACTAAGATAAAAAGAATGATGATTCTGGACGTAAGTCGGTGGATAGTAACAACAAATTATGTCACATACAACAATTTGAAGCACACTATCCCCCAAACTACATCCAGAAGAATATTTTTGATAATTATAATAATTATTGATATTCATTCAACGTTCAACTATTCCTTCACGTCAAAACAAACATTAAGAACCATTTAAAACCATTGAAAATGAGGCACACATATGTGTATCTCAGGAACGAAGATACACATAATAATTCCCAATTATGATCGAGAATTACTTTGCACATGTTGAATAGTATGTGATTTCACTCCCACATATTTCGTTAGTTTACTTAAATTTTTAATAATAAAGCAAAAAAATAACAATTATAAGTAACATATATACAGTATTTCTATAATAGAGTAAGAGACTGAAAATTAGTTCAGTAGTATTGAACTAAGAGAGAATGATGATGATTCTGGACGTAAGTCGGTAACGAGTAGCTTCAAATTATATCACATACAATAATTTGAAACACACTACATTCCAAACTACATCCAGAGGAGGGTTTCTTCATACGTGTAATGACTAATTGAAGATATTCATTCAAGCTGCAGCTGTTCTTTCAAATCAAAAAAATTAGTTACTTTATATATTAGTTTACTTAACTTTTTAATAATCAAGCAGAAAAATAATTAACATATTTTCATAATAATAAAGAAATAGTAATAGTAAAAGAATATTTATTCACTTGAGATGCAAATGTCATTCAAGACAAAGAAAAAAACAGCTCAAAAACGCAAAATTACTTTCCATAACTTGTGTTAGTGCTATGGGATTCATCTTGATGCAAGGTTTTTCTTTATGGAGAATCTTATGGAAAATATTATATGAGTGCGAAATATTTTGCAAATGCGAATGTGATTTGACTCGCGGGTTATATACAAAAGAAATATAGTGTGGAACCTCTCGATAACGAACACCCACGAGATTGAAATTTTTCTCCTGTCCGAGAGGCAGAGAAGATAATATCGGAATCTTTCAATTAGTGAAAGTGTAAAGATGGAGTTTTGTGGTCTCTCTTGAGAAATCGGGGCCCTGTGCGTCAGCTGTTAATTCGCCTCTAACAAAAGAGTGGTGCAAAATTATATTATATACTTAACACGAACTGCCTAATTACATTCAATGCTATATTTCTTCATTGTGTGTGATGACTTACTGATGATATTCAAACGTAAAATCTGAATGGCTTAATTGCAACAAAGTCTCAAATATTTATAATACAGAAGATGTATAGAAGAAATATATTAAAACAGAAGATTTAGTATGTGTGGATCTTAACAGCACCTCCTAGAGATAGAAGGACTCCGCAGTCAGCTTGTTACGTCAGTAAGTAGTCAATTTTAATTCAGAATATTAAAGGGAAAAAAATTCCCTGCTCGCGCCAGTATCATCGTTGTGAGGAAAAGAAATGATCGTAATTGCCGATTTCTATGCCTCACATCCAATCACTATGCGGTATGTGTGAGCCAATCAGGAAGATTCTACGCAAATATAAGAAGAAACGAAACAGAAAATGTGGTAAACTTTCTAGGTAGTCTGAATCACGTTTATGGCAAACACTGCAGACGCCTTATATTACTCGCGATTTTAATTTCAGTTTTTTCCCTTAAAGTAGCAAAAGTTACATGTGCGGCATATAGACGAGAAATTACGGTATTATAATGTTTTTCCATTTAAACACTGATGGAAATTTTCTTTTATGGTTTTTCAAAATTCAAAAACAGTAAAAAAAAGAATATACTCTGTTAGAATATTACTTACATTCCACTGCACTATTACTTCTACGAAGATCTATTTCATGATGATACTTACGTTCCATTGAATGTATCATAGCGGTTTGAAGATAAGATTTTCACAAACACACTTCGGAGGATGACTATTCTATACGTAAAATGGTAGTAAGGGCACACCCGAATCGAACACATACACTATTTATTTTGGAATGGCCCCTGATACCATATCACATCTAGTAGAATATTCCTTCATATGTATCCATTTTTCCTGTAGCTGTTCGTCCAAATCATACACATTATCAACATAATGGAAATGTTATCGTTAAATCGATGATTCAACTTTGCCTTAAAGTTTCTTTCGTCTTCACGTGAGGTGATTTATCTCTATCAAGTCAATACAAATTAGTAAGGAACTTGAAATCATATTTTTTTCTAAATTTTGAAACATGCTTGATGAATGCAATCGATTATCGTTTAAAGGAATACCGTTATACCGAAAATTTCGTTTTAATGGAAACTTTTAATTAATTTTTTTTTTAAAACCCCAAATAAGTTTATATAGAAACGAATTAATATAATCTGGACTTCCTTTATAACGAAATTTCATTATTTCGAAGTGATTTCTCCGAAGTGATTTCAGTTCGTTATTTATTATCTGATATATATAAGTGAAAATATGTATGTTTGTTCTTTATATTAATCTACACAGTTGATCGTATCACCATAATTTTTTTAGGATTCTTCGCTTATGTGTCGAAGGAGTCGTAAGCATATTACCGGACATTTCTCGAAAAAGAAACACCTTTTTTCACCGTTTTTTCATGTTCTCAATTAGATGCAACAATTTTTTTTACACAAAAGATGGGCATTTTAATGGGCTTTTTAAAGCAAATCATAATTTTAAAAATTGAATACAAATATGAATTTTAAATAGGTTTTTATTCCGCACCAAAAGTCAAGTTTGAGGACAAATGTTGCTTTGATCAATGTATTTTTTTCGGTGTGTGTACAGGTATTGCTGCGATCAGTGTCTTTTTTAAATGTATGATTATATTTACAAATGTATTTACAAAAAAATTATATATATATATATATATATATATATATAAAAAACAAATCAATTTTTGAACTTTCAAATCATTAAATCCTATTGTCACTATTAATATTATCGAATCACTTTCTCTCAGATGAGCTTGGAAAATACCGGGTAATTCAGCTATACATATACAAAATTTTCGCTGGGTGGGCAACTTCGCCGGGCATCAGCTTAGTTATAAATAAATCACTTTTTTTTTGTTCCGAATAAATAGTTACAAATGTATTTTATGTAGGTACGGACAACGCCAATCCAAAAGAGATGCCAGAAAAGCATGAATTTGATGGTGCCTGAAGATAATTCTACATCTCGAAACAATAACTTCTCTTCAACGATATGTTTTCTTGGTCCGGAAAATAACGTTATATCGAGGTTTCACTGTAATTGCTAAATATGAATTAATGAAATTACGTCACTGAAAGAAATTTTGAAAAAAAATTCATTATAAAATTAACTAGTTTACCAACATATCCGTGACCTCTTGAGCACCTTCAGCTAGATATTCAGCTATTACACGTAAACGAGACGAGCGCGCCAGCTTTCAGTGTAGTAGCTGATTCGCACCCATCTCGTCTACGCGTAGGAGCGACATTGCTAAAAGAATAATGGAAGGTGATATTTTAAACGATGTGAAAACACAATCTGTGAATGAACAACATTTGATTCGAAAAACGAGAGAAGTTTTTAAATATAGAAAAATCGGAAACGTCAAAAGTACTGTAAAATACAGTCAAGCAGTACATACAGCATAACGGGTCATGTCAATAAACAAGTTCGATCGTCACACACGCAATAATTTTTTTAGACAAACACTGCCTCTAATTCTAAGAATTTTTCGGAAAACCACCATAGAAACGAAAGCAAAAGTGACAAAAAATGTGTCGTTATATCCGAGACTTTTGTGTTCTTCTGTCACATTGTAAGCAAGGCTCATTAACATTATATGCAATTGTTCGCGTTATAAACAATAATGGTGGTCCAATAATAATAATCCAATTTATGGACAACAACATAAAAATAAAATAACATAAAACACTTATAAATTCAGCAGATAACGAAAAAGTATTAACAATCGAAATATTGCCTTAGGCTTTCATGACCCGTAAATTGCATGTATATCAACGAAACAATTATTTAAAACCAAATAACTACAAGACGTTTTAGTTGAGTTCACGTTCCTATTGCACATGATAAATATTATATGATTGAAAAATATTTTTCTAACGCGAATGCGATTTCACTCCCACTTGTTTCTTTAGTTTACCCAACTATTTTATAATAAAGCAAAAAAAAAAAAAAAAACTAACATATACAGAATTTCTATAATAGAGTAAGAAACTGAGAAAATTAGTTCATGAAGACCGAATAAAGATAGAGAGAATGACGATGATTCTCTGAACGTAAGTCGGTGAACAGTAGCTTTAAATCATATCAGACACAATAATTTGAAGCAAACTGTTCCCCAACCTACATTCAGTCGAAGGTTTTCTCGTAAGTATAATGACTAATTCAAGATATTCCTTTGAACTGCAGCTGCTCGGTTCAAGTTGGAAAAAAATTACTGTAGTTAGTTTATTCTTTAGTTTACTTAACTTTTATATAATAAAGCAAAAAAATGAGTAACATAATTCTATAATAATAAAGAGATATTAATAGTAAAAGAATAGAGTAATTCACACACTTACGCATATCATTCAAGAAGAAAAAATCGCTTAAACTGCAAAATTACTTTCCATAACTTGTGTTAGTGCTATGTGGTTCATCTTGATGTCAACGTTTTTTTATGGAGTTATATACGATATGATAATATGTGATTGAGAAATATTTTGTAAACGCGAATGTGATTATGCAAGTAAGATTAAAAATGATATACATAATTTGAATATATCAGGCCCATTAAATTAGAAATTGGGGTTTTCAGGAGCCCTTCAGAAATCGCGGCCAGTTGCACCCTCTGTTAAATCCACCTCTACCGAAGGAGGAGTAAAAAATTGCATTATATACTTAACCTCAACTATACGCTCTGCCTAATTACATTCAATAGAATTGATGATATTCCTGCAGATGCAACAATTTTTTCTACACAAAAGATGAGCATTTCAATGGGGTTTTCAATGCAATTCATAATTTTAAAAATCACTTACAAATAACGAAGTCAAATAAGTTTTTATTCCACACCATATCCTAATTGCGAGTACAAGGGCCCCCTGGCAGTACAGTGGTTACGGAGCTAGTTTCTGACTGTGCAGGTCTGGGTTCGGGCATGGATGTCGACTAATACTAACAAATTCCCTGGACAGATCGTAAAGATCTCTTGGGAAAATGAAAAATGTTGCTTCGGCCAATGTATTTTTTTCGATGTGTATACAAGTGTTGCTGCGATCAGTGTATATTTTGCAAATGCAATTTTATTTGCAAAATGTATTTACAAAATAACTAAATATATATATAACGAAAAAAAATCAATTTTTTATCTTTCAAATTATTAAATCACTATCACTTTTAACATTATTGAACCACTTTCTTTCAGATGAGCTTGGAAAATACCGGGTAATTGAGCTTTACGTATACAATTGTTTTTACCGAGTAGGCAACGTCTCCGGGTATCCGCTAGTTATAAATAAATCGGTTTTTTTTTTGCTGCGAATAAATACTGTACTTAAAAATGCATTTTATGTAGGTACTATCAACGCCAATCCAGAAGAGATGCCACAACAGCATAAACTTGGTGGTGGCTGAAGATAATTCTACATCATGTGTGATAACTTCTCTATAACGATATTTTTTCTAGGTCCGCAGAGTAACATTACATGGAGTTTTCACTGTAATTGCTATATTTAAATGAATGAAATTAAATATAGCACTGTGTGTAAGTAATTTTGAAAAAAATCATTACAAAATTAACTAGTTTACCAACATATCCGTGACATCATGGGCACTACTTAAGCTGAATATTCAGCTATTACAAGTAAACGAGACGAGTGTGCAGTGTGGCAGCTTTTGGAACGGCTGCCTCATTCCCATCTCGTCTACGCGTACAAGCGACATGGCTAAAAGAATAGCGGAAGGTGGTATTTTAAACGATGTGAAAACATAATCTATGAATGAGATTTAAGAAAAGAAATACAGTCAAACTCGGTTATAACGGCATTAAAGATTCTGAGAAATTTTGTCGTTATAACTAAGGTTGACGTTTTCGTGATTTTTTTTTTTTTTTTTTTGACTGGAAATATGACCAGAAGCAAATGAAATACTTACAAGCAACATTTGAATCAAAAAACAGGGAAATGTCTTGAATAAAAATTATCGGAAACGGTAAAATATTATTATAAAACACAGACTTACAGTATATACTGGTCATGTCAATAAACAAGTTGCAGCTTCTAACACGAAATATTTTTTTCCAACGTTAGACAAACACTGCCTCTATAATACTAGGAATTTCTGTAAAAACTCAATAAAAACGGAAGCAAAAGTGACGAAAAATGTGTCGTTATATCCGAGACCGTTGCGTTTTTCTGTTACGTTGTGCGCAAGGCTCATTAACATTATATTCAATTATTCACGTTATATAAACAATAATAGTGGTCCAATAATAATAATCCAAACAATAATCAAATTTATGGAAAACCGTGTAAAAAAAAGAAGTGATAGGAAACATGAATTCAGCAGTTAATGAAACAGTAAAACAACTTCATGGCCAGGAATATGCATGTATATGTAGAAAGATGTTGAAGAATTGCTCATGAATATTAGCACAAAGTTGCCGCCGTACATTGCACGGACCCATTCAGCATATACATATGCTCCAGACGGGGGAAGGGGCGAATTCTCTCAGTCTTCATATCTTTTTGATAGATCACCCGTCTTTCAAACGAGAGACCGGAGTTGGAGTCTTCGTGAGGGCAGAGATGAATTTTCCGTCCATGAAACACCAATATCTCTTCATTCAGCTGGTTATCCGGATGTGTTGCATATGCATGTACGTCAGGTGAAACAGTTGTTTAAAATGGAATAACTACAACACGTTTTGATTGAGGTCACGTTAACGTTGCACGTGATGAATATAATATGATTGAAAGATATTTTGCATACGGGAATGTAATTTCACTCTCGCTCATTTCTTTAGTTTACTTGACTTTATCATAATAAAGCAAAAACAAAGAAAAATTAACATACAGTATTTCTGTCATAGTAAGAGACTGAAAATTACTTCATTAATATACAACTAAGATAAAAAGAATGATGATTCTGGACGTAAGTCGGTGGATAGTAACAACAAATTATGTCACATACAACAATTTGAAGCACACTATCCCCCAAACTACATCCAGAAGAATATTTTTGATAATTATAATAATTATTGATATTCATTCAACGTTCAACTATTCCTTCACGTCAAAACAAACATTAAGAACCATTTAAAACCATTGAAAATGAGGCACACATATGTGTATCTCAGGAACGAAGATACACATAATAATTCCCAATTATGATCGAGAATTACTTTGCACATGTTGAATAGTATGTGATTTCACTCCCACATATTTCTTTAGTTTACTTAAATTTTTAATAATAAAGCAAAAAAATAACAATTATAAGTAACATATATACAGTATTTCTATAATAGAGTAAGAGACTGAAAATTAGTTCAGTAGTATTGAACTAAGAGAGAATGATGATGATTCTGGACGTAAGTCGGTAACGAGTAGCTTCAAATTATATCACATACAATAATTTGAAACACACTACATTCCAAACTACATCCAGAGGAGGGTTTCTTCATACGTGTAATGACTAATTGAAGATATTCATTCAAGCTGCAGCTGTTCTTTCAAATCAAAAAAATTAGTTACTTTATATATTAGTTTACTTAACTTTTTAATAATCAAGCAGAAAAATAATTAACATATTTTCATAATAATAAAGAAATAGTAATAGTAAAAGAATATTTATTCACTTGAGATGCAAATGTCATTCAAGACAAAGAAAAAAACAGCTCAAAAACGCAAAATTACTTTCCATAACTTGTGTTAGTGCTATGGGATTCATCTTGATGCAAGGTTTTTCTTTATGGAGAATCTTATGGAAAATATTATGAGTGCGAAATATTTTGCAAATGCGAATGTGATTTGACTCGCGGGTTATATACAAAAGAAATATAGTGTGGAACCTCTCGATAACGAACACCCACGAGATTGAAATTTTTCTCCTGTCCGAGAGGCAGAGAAGATAATATCGGAATCTTTCAATTAGTGAAAGTGTAAAGATGGAGTTTTGTGGTCTCTCTTGAGAAATCGGGGCCCTGTGCGTCAGCTGTTAATTCGCCTCTAACAAAAGAGTGGTGCAAAATTATATTATATACTTAACACGAACTGCCTAATTACATTCAATGCTATATTTCTTCATTGTGTGTGATGACTTACTGATGATATTCAAACGTAAAATCTGAATGGCTTAATTGCAACAAAGTCTCAAATATTTATAATACAGAAGATGTATAGAAGAAATATATTAAAACAGAAGATTTAGTATGTGTGGATCTTAACAGCACCTCCTAGAGATAGAAGGACTCCGCAGTCAGCTTGTTACGTCAGTAAGTAGTCAATTTTAATTCAGAATATTAAAGGGAAAAAAATTCCCTGCTCGCGCCAGTATCATCGTTGTGAGGAAAAGAAATGATCGTAATTGCCGATTTCTATGCCTCACATCCAATCACTATGCGGTATGTGTGAGCCAATCAGGAAGATTCTACGCAAATATAAGAAGAAACGAAACAGAAAATGTGGTAAACTTTCTAGGTAGTCTGAATCACGTTTATGGCAAACACTGCAGACGCCTTATCTTACTCGCGATTTTAATTTCAGTTTTTTCCCTTAAAGTAGCAAAAGTTACATGTGCGGCATATAGACGAGAAATTACGGTATTATAATGTTTTTCCATTTAAACACTGATCGAAATTTTCTTTTATGGTTTTTCAAAATTCAAAAACAGTAAAAAAAAGAATATACTCTGTTAGAATATTACTTACATTCCACTGCACTATTACTTCTACGAAGATCTATTTCATGATGATACTTACGTTCCATTGAATGTATCATAGCGGTTTGAAGATAAGATTTTCACAAACACACTTCGGAGGATGACTATTCTATACGTAAAATGGTAGTAAGGGCACACCCGAATCGAACACATACACTATTTATTTTGGAATGGCCCCTGATACCATATCACATCTAGTAGAATATTCCTTCATATGTATCCATTTTTCCTGTAGCTGTTCGTTCAAATCATACACATTATCAACATAATGGAAATGTTATCGTTAAATCGATGATTCAACTTTGCCTTAAAGTTTCTTTCGTCTTCACGTGAGGTGATTTATCTCTATCAAGTCAATAAAAATTAGTAAGGAACTTGAAATCATATTTTTTTCTAAATTTTGAAACATGCTTGATGAATGCAATCGATTATCGTTTAAAGGAATACCGTTATACCGAAAATTTCGTTTTAATGGAAACTTTTAATTAATTTTTTTTTTAAAACCCCAAATAAGTTTATATAGAAACGAATTAATATAATCTGGACTTCCTTTATAACGAAATTTCATTATTTCGAAGTGATTTCTCCGAAGTGATTTCAGTTCGTTATTTATTATCTGATATATATAAGTGAAAATATGTATGTTTGTTCTTTATATTAATCTACACAGTTGATCGTATCACCATAATTTTTTTAGTAGTCGTAAGCATATTACCGGACATTTCTCGAAAAAGAAACACCTTTTTTCATGTTCTCAATTAGATGCAACAATTTTTTCTACACAAAAGATGGACATTTTAATGTTCTTTTTAAAGCAAATCCTAATTTTACAAATTGCTTTCAAATATGAATTTTAAATAGGTTTTTATTCCGCACCAAAAGTCAAGTTTGAGGACAAATGTTTCTTTGATCAATGTATTTTTTTCGGTGTGTGTACAGGTATTGCTGCGATCAGTGTCTTTTTTAAATGTATGATTATATTTACAAATGTATTTACAAAAACATTATATATATATATATATATATAAAAAAAACAAATCTATTTTTGAACTTTCAAATCATTAAATCTTATTGTCACTATTAATATTATCGAATCACTTTCTCTCAGATGAGCTTGGAAAATACCAGGTAATTCAGCTATACATATACAAAATTTTCGCTGGGTGGGCAACTTCGCCGGGCATCAGCTTAGTTATAAATAAATCACTTTTTTTTTGTTCCGAATAAATAGTTACAAATGTATTTTATGTAGGTACGGACAACGCCAATCCAGAAGATATGCCAAAAAAGCATGAATTTGATGGTGCCTGAAGATAATTCTACATCTCGAAACAATAACTTCTCTCCAACGATATGTTTTCTTGGTCCGAAAAATAACGTTATATCGAGGTTTCACTGTAATTGCTAAATATGAATTAATGAAATTACGTCACTGAAAGAAATTTTGAAAAAAAATTCATTATAAAATTAACTAGTTTACCAACATATCCGTGACCTCTTGAGCACCTTCAGCTAGATATTCAGCTATTACACGTAAACGAGACGAGCGCGCCAGCTTTCAGTGTAGTAGCAGATTCGCACCCATCTCGTCTACGCGTAGGAGCGACATTGCTAAAAGAATAATGGAAGGTGATATTTTAAACGATGTGAAAACACAATCTGTGAATGACATCTTAAAAAAGAAATATAAAGTCAGACTGTTATAAAGGCATCAAAAATTCCGCCAATTTTTTTCGTTACCACCAAGGTTGACGTTTTCGTGATTTTTTTTGACAGAAAATGTAACCAGAAGCAAATGAAATACTTTGCATGAACTGCTTCCAGTTATGGTTAATTCCCAGTCCGTTATTTCATCGAACGAACAACATTTGATTCGAAAAACGAGAGAAGTTTTTAAATATAGAAAAATCGGAAACGTCAAAAGTACTGTAAAATACAGTCAAGCATTTATTATCTGATATATATAAGTGAAAATATGTATGTTTGTTCTTTATATTAATCTACACAGTTGATCGTATCACCTATCGTCAACCTATACAGCATAACGGGTCATGTCAATAAACAAGTTCGATCGTCACACACGCAATAATTTTTTTAGACAAACACTGCCTCTAATTCTAAGAATTTTTCGGAAAACCACCATAGAAACGAAAGCAAAAGTGACAAAAAATGTGTCGTTATATCCGAGACTTTTGTGTTCTTCTGTCACATTGTAAGCAAGGCTCATTAACATTATATGCAATTGTTCGCGTTATAAACAATAATGGTGGTCCAATAATAATAATCCAATTTATGGACAACATAAAAATAAAATAACATAAAACACTTATAAATTCAGCAGATAACGAAAAAGTATTAACAATCGAAATATTGCCTTAGGCTTTCATGACCCGTAAATTGCATGTATATCAACGAAACAATTATTTAAAACCAAATAACTACAAGACGTTTTAGTTGAGTTCACGTTCCTATTGCACATGATAAATATTATATGATTGAAAAATATTTTTCTAACGCGAATGCGATTTCACTCCCACTTGTTTCTTTAGTTTACCCAACTATTTTATAATAAAGCAAAAAAAAAAAAACTAACATATACAGAATTTCTATAATAGAGTAAGAAACTGAGAAAATTAGTTCATGAAGACCGAATAAAGATAGAGAGAATGACGATGATTCTCTGAACGTAAGTCGGTGAACAGTAGCTTTAAATCATATCAGACACAATAATTTGAAGCAAACTGTTCCCCAACCTACATTCAGTCGAAGGTTTTCTCGTAAGTATAATGACTAATTCAAGATATTCCTTTGAACTGCAGCTGCTCGGTTCAAGTTGGAAAAAAATTACTGTAGTTAGTTTAAAAAAAATCTCACTTTCAATATATTTTCAAATTCCTAATCAGTGTTTGTTCTTCGGAGGATGTTTAATAACATCGGTATTTTGCACAATCCGTCCTTCGAAAATAACAATAAAGTTGCATGAAGCTACTTTTTACGCAGTACACAAGAATATTATGCGGTAAACTAATTTACAATACGAAATAACCAACTGAATTTTATTAATCTTATACATCAATTTGTAAGTACATATGTTTGTTCTTTATTCCAATCTGCACAGTTGATCGTATCACCTCAAATTTTTTTATTATTCTTCGCTTATGTGTCAGAGGAGCCGTAAGCATATTAACGCCGAATATTTTGATCAAATATTTTTTATTGCAGAAATGTTTCGAAAAAGAAACCCCTTTTTTCACCGTTTTTTTCATGTTTTCAGTCAGATGCAACAATTTCTTCCACACAAAAGATGAGCATTTTAATGGGTTTTTCAATGCAATTCATAATTTTAAAAATCTGTTACAAATAACGAAGTCAAATAGGTTTTTATTCCACATCAATTCCTAATTTAGGAGTGCAAATGTTGCTTTGGCCAATGGATTTTTTCGATGTTTCATACATTCCACTGCAAATCTCACTTTGAATATATTTTTAAAATTGTCATCAGTGTTTGTTCTTCGGAGGATGTTTAATAACATCGGTATTTTGCACTATCCGTCCTTCGAAAGTGATAATAAAGTTACGTGAAGCTATTTTTTGTGCAGTGCACAAATATTTTGCGCGGTAAACCACTTTACAGTGTGAAGTATAAGTAACTGGATTTTACTAATTATATATAAATCATAATTTTTTCGTTGGGAATAATTATAAATGCATTTTATGTAGGAACTAACAACGGCAATCCAGAAGAGATCCCACAACAGCATTGATTTGGTGGTGCCTGAAGATAATTTCACGTCTCAAAACAATAACTTCTGTACAACGATATGTTCTTCTTGGTCCAGAGTAACGTTACATCGAAGTTTTACTGTAATTGCTATATACAGTATTTAAATGAATGAAATTACTTCACAGCAAGTAATTTTGAAAAAATATCATTACAAAATTAATTAGTTTACCAACATATCCGTGACATCATGCGCAACTTAAACTGGATATTCAGCTATTACTCGTAAACGAGACGAGTGTGCCAGCTTTTGCAGTAGCTGATTCACACCCATCTCGTCTACGCGTAGGAGCGACATTGCTAAAAAAAAAAACGGAAGGTGGTATTTTAAGCGATGTGAAAGCATAATCTATGAATGAGATATAAGAATAGAAATACAGTCAAACTCGGTTAACGAAGATTCCGCGAAAAAAAAGTTTGTCCTTATAACTAAGGGTGACGTTTTCGTGATTTTTTTTTTTTTTTTGATTTATTTATAATTTACACCACATATATTTGATTGTGCATGCAGTACAAAATGTTACACATCTGTAACATTCAAGTTTTTGTGGCAGAAATATAACCAGAAGCAAATAAAGTACTTTGCATGAACTTTTTCCAGTGTGATTAGGGTATTTGATACAACAAATCAGCATTGAAAAATTTTTTGAATAAGAGAAATCGGAAATGGCAAAAATTATTGCAAAATACAGTGTTACGGTATACACATTTCATGTCAATGAACAAGTTGGAGCGTCAAACACGCAATAATTTTTTTTTTCAAGGTTAGACAAACACTGCCTCTAATTCTAGGAATTTTTGGGGGAAACGCCATAAAAACGAAAGCAAAAGTGACTAAAAATGTGGCATTATATTTGAGACCGTTGCACTTTTTTAACGTTATAAGCGTTTTTAATAATAAAGAAAAAAAAATCAGTAACATGCATTATTTTGTGATAGTAAGAGACTAAAAATTAGTTCACATTAATACGGAACTAAGAAAGAATGATGATGATTCTGAACGTAATTCGGTGGATAGTAGCTACGAATTGTATCATATACAATAATTCGAAGCACATCATCCACCAAACTACATGCAGAAGAGTATTTTTCGAAAAAATATAATGACTAACTGATGATATTCATCGAATGTCATTGAATGATAATAATTTCTGGAAGCAAGTCGGTAGAAAAGTATGTTCACAATATATCACATCCATATTTTCAACAACATTACCTGTCAAATTACATCCAGTGGAGGGTCTCTTATAAATAAAATGACTAATTGAAGATATTACTTTAAGCTGCAACTGTTCGTTCGAGTCAAAAGAAAAATCGAGTAAAAATACAAAAGAACCTTCCAAAACTGGTATTTGTTTATGGTGATACATTTTGATGTCCCTGAAAAGGTTTTTAATAGCGTTATTTGGTTTTATAAAGGTTTGTAATATAGCGACAGTTTTTCTTCAAAAACGTTATAAGTGCGATCCACTGTATTTGCGTGAATAACCCACGTGTTATACATGAAAACATTACAGTGCCTACTGTATTATACGCCGTCGACACATAGGATTAACAAAGAGCAGCATGATACTCGGAGAACGATAAATTATACAAATACAAACATAAATACAAGGTCACAACAGGCAAAATGCCCAACGAGGTGGATGAGAAAAGATGCCCATAACAAATATGGATGTCATATATTTCAAAAACACAGCAACCCATATATATATATATATATATATATATATATATATACACACACACACACACACACACACACACACACACACACACACACACACACACACACACACACACACACACACACACACACACATGATGAAATATTATACAATGCCCATCAGTTTTTAAACGTGTCAATTGTGTTAGAATCTACTACCTCCGGGGGTAAGCTATTCCATTTATGAACAACCCTATTAGAGAAAAATTCCCTGCGACACCATAACCTCACATTGTCTCTTACCAATTATTACTGGTATCCCCTTGTAAAAGCAGTCGATTGACGGTGTACTAATAAATCATGGTCCATCCTATCCACCCCGTTGAAAATTTTGAACACTTCGATCATATCTCCCCGACACTTGCGTTCATCCAATGTAAACATATTTAAAACATGTGAAGTCTCTCTTTATAACCCAAACTCTCCACAAGGGACAGAGCGGAGGCCATGTTTCGTGTTTGCATAGCTCAAACTCCGTGTGCCAATAAGAACACGCGTAGCTCTTCTCTGCACCGCTTCAACCAAGTCTATGTCCAGTCCAGGACGAACTAAGCCTCGGAAAGAATGACATTAGGAGAACGCGAAGAGAACTTTTTGAAAATGAGACCTCCGATTTTTTGACCACCGCTGAACAATGTTCAGATAACCTAAGCCGCTCTAAATTATAGTTCTTTATCTTTTAATCAATTAATAATAGTTATGAATAAAAAAAAAATTTATAATAAAAAATAAATCAGATAGTTGGGCTATTTGTGATTGTGATCAAATACAGTATTCCAACGAGATAAGCAACGTGCAGCAACTTCCTTGGCCAACACATCCCTCGGCATGTTTGCCACACATGATTGAGCAAAAAAAATTTTTCGTGAATCTAGATAGTCGACAATCATTTCAGATTGCATGTCCACGTCGAAAGTGCATGGAATGCGTGTGATCGATCTACACATGTTCATCGATATACTGTACACCAAGTAACATATTGGTTGAAGGGGTGCAGAGAAGAGCTACGAGTGACCTCGTTAGCACACGCGGCTTGAGTTATGAAAAGAGACTTCATTTTTTGCATATGTTTACATTGGATGAACGCAGGTGTCGGAGAGATATGATCGAAGTGTTCAAAATTTTCAAAGGTATGAATAGGATGGACCATGATTTATTAATTCACCGTCAATCAACTGCTTTTACAAGGGGGCACCAGTATCGACTGGTAAGGGACAATGCGAGGCTATGGTGTCGCAGGGAATTTTTCTCTAATAGGGTTGTTAATAAATGGAATAGCTTACCCCCGGGGGTAGTAAATTGTAACACAATTGACACGTTTAAAAAGAAATGCGATAAACATGTTGAGGTAAATCGAGAAGCTATCCATACTTAGAATAAGACAACCATAAGTATTCTTATGGGCATTGTATAATATTTTATCATGTATATATATATTGTTTATATATATTTTTTTGCATTTTTAATTGGATTGCTGTATTTATTTTAGAAATATAAATGACATCCATATTTGTTACGGGCATCTTTTTCTCAGACTTCTCGTTGAACATTTTGCCTGTTGTGGCCTTGTATTTGTATAGGTTTATCCTGTTGACAGAGCACATTTTTTATATAATGGTACAATATATTTTTTTTTTTGTTTTCCAAGAATGTAGATTTAAAAATATAAAAAGCACACATCAGATATAATTTATTTGAATTTTTGAAGAAGGGTCCGCACCACGCATGATCGGAAATCTTGTTCCCTAGATCAGTGGTTCTTAACCTGGAATCATTATGGGTCTCCCTTGCGGTCCTGGTATATTCTAGGGAGGAGGGGGAACACGGGTGAAAATCAGATGGAAGGGGGAGCCACAGAGAGATTTGAGACAGTCGGATTCAGGGGTGCTGTGGCAACGCCCTCTATAGCAGAAAGCCTCCGCGCGCGAAGCTTTGACGTCACTGAATTCGTCCATTTCACATGTAGCCATTGGATATAGCAATCCGACGTATGCGAAATCTTTACCTTTTTTTTTGCAGTACATGCAATGACCATAGATGAAATGGACGACTTCGGTGACGTCACGAGCTTCGTGTGGTGGCTTTCTGTTATAGAAGGTGTTTACTGTGGACGCTCGAATACCCACGGAAATTCGTAAAACGGGTCCAAGCATCTTCAGAATTATATATATAATTCATAACTCAAAATTTTTTACATGAAACTTAAGACGAGCACCCACAAGTTCGAAGCACTTCCGATGCCCCTGTGTGAAGAAATAGAAATAAAGCTGCCAAGTGTGTGAAATATGTTGGGCGAAAATGTGACTATACTTCCAGAATCTGGCAGAGCTATCCATAGAGGACCGTCTTAGGCCAGGGCCATCTTAACCCGTATCCCCGTAAGGGGCATGGCTTGAGGTCCTTGAATCCACGACAACTCAGCGCTCACGATTCAGCGCGGTGATTGTGTTTCGCAAACAACAATTCCCTTCCCACTTTTTTCCAGACTTAGGATTGCCATACGTACTTTCAAAATGCTTTGAAATGATTTAGAAAATAAGGTGTGGTTAGAATTTTCTCTAACACAAATATGTCGTCGTCATAAAAAATGTACCGAAGATATAGGATCTTTCCCGAAGGATACTACAGAGAAGGAAGAAGATTTATATGATTTTTTTAATTATTTCGAAGACACCTGGATTGGAGAGCCAACATGAGGAAATCGTAGGAGAGACCCAGAATTTGCTATAGAACTAAGGAATCGGTTCGATGACACTATTGACGGCTTTGCAAAAACCAATAATGATATTAAGGGCTGGCATAATTTGTTCCGTAGTACTATTGAGATCCATCATCCCAATATTTGGAAATTTATAACGGCTCTGCAGAAAGAGAAGAAGCTGTATATTAAATTAAATTAAAGCAGTTCATCTTCGGTCAGTCCTAAGTCTGGAAAAAGTGGGAAGAGAATTGTTCTTGTTTATGAAACATAATCACTGCGCTGAATTGTCGTGACACCGGGGTCCTCATGTCCATAGGGGGCTTACATGATGAGATGTAGTGATACGATTTTCGAATGAAAATATGTAAGCTGTTATAGTTACTTCAGGCTCCAGATCATCTATTTGTCCGGGAACTCATGATGGTGACAAGGCCATGCATATAAACCCCCCCCCCCCATAAGAAGGAAGCTCACTGAACTCTAGCCCAAAGTAGTCGTGGACACTTGGTGATGTGTCGATTGGAGAGGCGATTTATTATTTATCTTCGTTGGATCATCCCGTATTTTTCGCAGACCTGTTTTTTCCCCATGTAACTCTTGGGTGGGATGATCATCCCCTCTTCTGGATCAGTGCCTGGCTCGAAGTTCCAGAGATCGATCTTATTTATAAAATTTTTATTCATTATAAATTTTGCTTGACTAAATTCAATTCAATAAGAAAAAGTCTCACTCCTGCATTAGGATAAGGTGGTCCCCTTGGTTAAGACGACGGGGCAACGAGAAGAAAATATGGTCCAAAAGCGGGCCACGGGCTGAAGAAGGTGGAGAACCACTGCCCAGAAACCTTTCATCGAGCATGAAATCAACATGAGTGGTGGTAGGAGGGTATACCACCGCAGAATTGAAACTACTATTTGCACGAAAATCGACTTCATGACGATACTTACTTTTTGATGACTTCGTCATCGTTGGCTTCAATATTGGAATTTCCATAGATATCGCATCTTGATGAATGTCACCATTCTGGACGTTTATTAAATCACGATATATTAAATTTTAGCTCCCCTCTCCACAAAATTACAATCAGTAAAACATACCTTGGTGATTGGATATCCGTGACATCAGTTATCTGAGGAGGCTCATTTGACCAGCAATTTGATTGTTCATTTCTTATGCATGTGTCATGCCAGGGACAGAGCCTGGTCTACGACTGGCCTTTAAGTCATAATGTTTGCCAGTCATCATTACGTCTTCTGAATTTCGACAAGACAAGTATTAATCGCTCCTACTCTCGGCGTAAAACGAAGGCAAAGGTGAGAAAAATGCATCAGATTCATAAATTTTACCACCTTTGCCTTCGGATTAAACCCAGACGTTATTCATTCGAACTGGAACTGTTCGTGGCTCCTTTTCGTATATTATGTGTAAATAAATTTCATCACCCTTTTTTCGTAGCTATGATTTTCATTCTTTGTTTTTCTCTCGTCAGGCATAAAAATATTTTTGATATTTTTGATTAGAAATGATATAGATATTCATTCATAAGAAAATATGTCTCATTTCCTTGCTGTCTAAATAAGGAATTTCAAAATAACTTGAAAAAAATTGTTTTTTTTGCCTAATCCCAAATAAAACTACATATTCTCTTTGCCCGTGAAGAGAATGAATTAGATTAAAAAGAGAAATGCTCTATATTATTCTAGTCCATGAAGACTAAGCCACCATATTGCTCCTGTCAATTGAGAGAACTCATTTCATTTTTTCGGTCACACAAGTCTTTGAAAATTTATTTAAAAAGACACTTATATAACATAAAATACCGTTTGCACAAGAATCTACTTTACGATCGTACTTACTTTTTGATGGTTTTGTCATTACGGTCTTCAATATTGGAATTCCCGTAGAAATTTCCATCCTGGGCGTATGTTGAATCGCGATATTTAGTTTTAGCTCCCCTCTCAATCAAATTACATTCAGTGAAACATTTCTTAATGATTGGATGTCCATGACATCACACGAGGGCCAATTAGGCCGGAACCTACACTTTCTAATGACAGCCTTTTTTTTTTGTACTCACCGAGAGGTTGGTGCACTAACCCCGCGATGTGGGCAACACCTTCTGTAGCAAAAAAGCTCCGCGCAAAGCTCGTGACGTCACTGAAGTCGTCCATTTCACGTCTAGTCGTTGGATATACTGCAAAAAAAAGGTAAAGATTTCGCATACGTCGGACTGCTATATCCAATGGCTACAGGTGAAATGGACGACTCCAGTGGCGTCAAAGTTTCGCGTGGATGCTTTCTGCTATTGAAGGTATTGATGTGGGACTCGCTGCGGTAGCAAAACTTTTCTGTGGTCATGCTACCGTTTCTGTTGTGTCCCTGTGTTCATTTGACCAGAAATTTTATTGTTTATTTCTTACGCATATATCACGCGAGTCGTAATAGACATATCACTACATCTTCTGAATTTTGACAAGACAAGTATTGATCGTGTCTACTCAGGGCGTAAAACAGTAGATAAGGTAGAAAAACTGCATCACACGTTACATAATTTTACTACCTTCCCCACTGGATTACCCTTAGACGTTATCCATTGGAACTGGAACTGTTCGCAAAACTGAAGAAGGTCATCTCGTATCTTATAAAAATAAATTTCATCAATTTTTTTTTGGTAGCCTCAGCAGCTGCGGTTTTCATTCTTCTCTCGCGTCACACATGAAGCTTTTGTATGTTATCTAAACACGGAATTTCAAAATAGCGTGAAGAAAATTGTTTGTTTTGTTTATCGGCAAAAAGAACAACAGATAATCTCTTTTGGCAAGAAGAGTTTACTACAGTCAAACTCGGTTATATTGACGTTCGCATATTCCACGAGTATTTGTCGTTATAACCGAGATGCCGTTAAAATCGAGGTTGTCGTTTTCGAGACTTTCTTTCGGCAAAAAATGTAATCAGATGCACATGCTGTGCAAGAAGTTATTCCATTATTATTGGAATGACCATATTTTATCGAGAGATAACAGGAAATTGAGGTAATGAATACGAGATATCACTGTGTCGCCAAAAAAATTACCAACTGTGATAGAAATTGTCAAATATAGCTGACGATTAACCCTTGTCAAAAAATACAGTACTAGAAAATATAGTGACTTAAAATTTACATATTTCACGGAAAAAATTAACGTGGCAAATAAAGGGGATGAATATTTGTATATAGTAATACATTTATTTTTACACAGTTTATAAAAATTCTAAATATCCCTCGCAACTCGAAAATTCTAGTTTCATAAGAATATTTTTCTTTGGTTAAAATTCTGATAGCATTGTCAATGTTACAAAAAAAAATGTTGATTAGTGAGATCTGGTGAATGGGATTTGAGTGTTTTTTCACAATTGTCTCATCTAAACCATTAAATGTAACGGATTTTGTCATTTCAATTGCGTCAAATCGTTAATTTGCGAGCCCATTTTCAAGATTAACATCAAACTCAGGCCAAATTTCACAGGTTGCGATTTCAGAAATCAACTTTTCGAAATCACAGAGTGAAATCGGGTAATGTGAGACAGCGTAAAGCGAGAGTGATAGCAGTACATTAGAACTACAACATCCGGGGTGACGTCAGCACCTGCTATGACAGGCTCTGATAGGTAGAAATGCGAGGAATATTCTGAGAATTTTTTTTTATATACTCCTGGGTGGAAAAATTGGAGAATAATCAAGAATATTAACTTTTATTTTGAATAATGATAAAAAAAATGGCTAATTTTGTTTAGATTATGAAATATAATTCAGTTTTCATTGCTTAAAACATATAAAACAAAACAATTTTTGGCATAATCACTTCATAATGACAACTTTTATTTCGAGAATATTTTCTCTGTCACGGTGACAGGTTTCAAGAATTTTTGTTATGAAGATTTTGTAAACTTTAAAGGATTAAAACCTTAAAAAATTATTTCATGGTTCGATAAATTTTCAGAAATAAATTCAAAGGAAAAAGTAAAACCAAAGTTGATTGAAAACGGGAACCATTTTTTCTTATGATCACCTCCATTCTAAAGAAGATACAGAACTGTTATTTTCTTCGATGAATATACACTAAAATTCCGTATCGCTAATATTTCTTTGCAAATTGTTCAATTGAGCCATGTGTTGGTTTTGTTTTCCTATATTCGTTTGCATGCAGTTTCAAAAATAATTTTCCTCTTTCTTTTTCAGGAGTGTAGTTAATGAGAGCTTTTCAAGTTTTTTTTAAATTTTGAAAACAAAATGCTTGAACAACCCCCGCTGATTGTCAGTTTGGCAGATTCTAACACATTTCACAATTAGATAGCAAATCACGAAGGTTTTAGTATGCATCTTAATCTAGAATGCAAGAATCAATTCCTATTGTGAATAATTACAGTCAGAGTGCCACTGAGAACAGTAGTGTCTCCTTTGAGACTGGCGATGTTCAACTCCAATGTTTTGTACAGTCACGTTTGCTTGCACAAAAATCGAACAAGATATTTTTTTTTCTAATTTCATCAGACTAATATTAATAATTTTTTTTAAATACATTCCCAAACGTATTTTTAGATATTAATTCAAAAGTTAAATTCTTAAGATGCAAATATTTATTTGTGCAGTCTTTTTCCTAAATGAAAATATTCTTCAAAATATTATTACCAAAAATTTTACGTCTCTATTCATACTATCGTGAATAATTTTTATCACAGTGTCCATTGAGAATAGTTCTGTGCCCTCTGAGAATGAAGGTGCCCGACTTACATTTTTTGAACAGTTATATACTTTAGCTTGTAGAAAAATCAAACAAAATATAGCTTTCTTGACTTACGTAATCAATTTGCTATTAATTATAATTTTTTAAACACACACACACAGCAGAAGCAATAATTTGTTACAATCAGTCAAACTATAAAATTTTTTTTATGACAGTCAAGTTTCTGTAAAATCTGGATGACATCACACACACACATGCCACATTTTCTTGCCTTTAAACAAAATATCGAAAAGTTTCTGGTCCTTTAATTGCTTCTGCAAACGTTACAACTGGTGTTGACTGTGGCTATCATCTACAAATTTACGCGTTTTTATTGTTTTTTCTTTAAACTTAGAGCTTTTCTTTTTAACTTGTTCTGAGACAATTTGACTCGAACTGTGCTTGGCAAAATCTAACGCTTTTACTTCTTCATTTTCCGAAATTTAAAAGATCATGAAAGCATCGTATTGGCTATTCTGTGAAGAATCGAATTCCAAGAAGTATAGAGTTGTGAAATCCTATTTTCCTTATCTAAAATAAAAAGCCGCTTTTAAATGATGCTGACGTCTGAAAAACTGTCAAGTTGTGTATGTTTTGTGTCTATGTCACTCTTTTGCGGCTTGATTGTGTATTAATAGATTCAGAAGTGGATGAGAGAGACCGCCGTTTATTTCTTTGTTGTATGCAATAGTCTATAACACCAATATGAAAAGATTCATTTTTTGAAATTGATCTAATGCGACGAATTTGAATAAGACCGCAACGGAAAAAAACCTCTTATGAGAACTTTTTCGAGTTCTTATCTAAGTCTTCCTATTCAGAGACATAACTTCCATCAACCATGTGTATTTAAATAGTGGTAACGACAATTATGCTCTGCATACTTTTGTTGGACAAAGTGAGATAAAAGAAAAAAAATGTTCAAAGCTAGCCCACACATAATCACCATTTTCGTTCCTCTATATGAAAGAAATGTGAAAAAAGTACGCTGATTTAAAGAGCGGAAAAATCCTAATGTGTATTTTCCGAACGTTGTAAGCGGGAATAGCGATAAATATAAACGTTGTAACGGGAAAAGTTAGCATTATCAATATAGGAAAAAGTTAAATTCACGAAAATTAGTTGTATTAAGCCGGAACGTTATAAGCGGGATCGACTCTATATTATATATGGTGCTCATTTCTACACACACACATTTACATACATATTTCTTCGTCTATAAAAAAAATATTGATGGTTTATATGCAGATCTCCACATCTTTGAAGAATTGCTTTCGACAATTGAGAGTTTAATGACGGTGCAAGCTTTCGAAAGCGTCCTTCCTACCTCATTGGCAGCTGATGTATTTAGATAGAAAGCCATTCAACAGGCAGGTCCACAACACGGCTTCCTCTAGAAAAAACGTTGATCATGACAAGTTTGTGAGATGAGTATTCATATATAATCATAATTATCATAGTATAATTTGTAAGTCCGAGGATGATGCCACTCTTCGCTATCCATACAAAGGTTTTCAACAGCTGGCTGATGAGAAGATGAATTTAGGAAAGAGAGAAAATTCAACTGCCCTTGCGGTTAATCGAACCAACGTCATCTCACTTGCCGGGTAAGATAATTGTCAATTGGGTGAGTAAAATTGTTTTTCGAATCATATATATATATATATATATATATATATATATATATATTTTTTTTTTTTTTGGTAGTTTCTTCGACGCCATGTGGAAAAATTAGTTCACGCATATTCATTGCAGTGAAACACAGAGACACATCCATTAGGGTCATGGGTGTGAGCTCCATATAATTGCCACCATCTCCATTATCCATATAGAAATATTGAGTTCAAGAACCCTTCCTCTCTCTTAATATTTTCAACACCTTTAAATCTATGGTAAAACATCGTTTTTACGACTCTCAAGACACCACAGAGAAAAGTCGTATAAATGAGAAAGACGTAAAACATAAACGACGAGGCGAACAGCCGAAAATAGGGTGAATGATTCTATGTATGAATTAGAAAACGGACATCCACAGAACAATTCACCCTATTCTCAACGGCCTTAATGGAGGTACTAGTTGAGAGGGTTCTACCAGTACACATCACTCTCAAATCGAGGTAAGAATCAAAAATTTCGTGAAGTGCTCTACACCAGTGTTTACAACCTGGTGCTATATGGCCCTTAGCGGCCCTAGGGAAGTCTACGGGGCCACGAGTGAAAAACAAGTGCAATAGGAGTCGTGACATGTTATTAAGGAGACGGCGAGAAGTGCAGCCGAAAATAGAGTGGCCGATTCTGCGAATGATGAGAAAACGGACATCCACATAACCTTTCACCCTATTCTCAAAAGCCTTAATCACGATGCTAGTCTACCAGCAGTACACGCCACTTTAAAAAAATCGCCGTAAGGTTCAAAAATTTCGTGAAGTTCCCTACATGAGTTGTTTTCAACCTGGTGCCATATGGCTTTTAGCTACCCTAGGGCAGTCTTAACGGGACCACGAGTGAAAAAGAAGTTTAATAGGAGTCCTGATATGTTAATGGTGATTTAAGCTTTTCGAAAGAAAGCCGGATGGTCTGTCAATGTGTTCAGTGGAAAGTCATTGAACTGACAATACGGCTTCCCCTCTTGAAAGCTTTCCTCAAATTAAATAGATGTATTTTTCTATTATAATCGGTTTTTTTTGCACCAAAAACTGTTCGCAATGTTTACAAAAATCACAGAGAGAACAAAACACAATTTTTTGCACCTAAAATACGCCTACTTGAAAAATCTCAGTCGAGATCACAAGCTGTTGAAACCATAGATGCCGAAACCGCCAGGAAAAAATAGAAAAATCATAAATTAAAAACTATGGCAACTCTAAGTTCTGGTCTCCCCTACAAATAGCATTGTACTCTATCTTTACATTTAGTTATAAAATAATTTCAGGTTTTATATGATTTAGCTCTAAGGCCGGTATATTACACTATACAGTTTGATAAAGATCTTTTATAAAACTTGAAAAAACAACTAATAAGCATATTGGTTATCGAATGTAACCGATGCGCTTGTTGGTTGGTTTTTGTTTTTCAAGTTTTGTTAAAGAATTTTTATCAAACTTTTTTATACTGTAATCCCGGCCTAAGTGCAGGAATGAATTCCTATGGTTTTTATAAAATCAATGTTCGAGATTTGATAACATCAAGTAGGGTAGGCTACTATTAAATTAACGGGACCAAATTATGTGTATGGGGGGCCCCCAGGCTGGGATAGTTGGCGGACCTCCAAACCAGCTTTATCACGGGACCTCTCTGTCGTTAATTTATAGTGGGAAAAATCTCAAAAGGTGGTAAGAATCGTTACGACCCCTGTCAGCCCTGCCCTTGTGGGGGCCATGCCGAGAGGTATGTATATGTATAATATACATATATCACCAGTGCTCGCAACATACAGAGTCGGGGTACCCAGGGAGTGGCATTGCTCGTATACCTTTATGGGGAAGTTAAAAGGTTTCATTTCCAGGGGCTTTTGACGGATCTCATTGTTTTCTTGCTGCTTTAATATTGAACAATTTACAATAGCGGAAGCCCAAGATATATCCAGTCTGGGTGCCCATAAAAATCTGTGAATTGGGTCCCGGCTCCTTGACTAGGTAGCCATGGATTTTATTCGTTGTTAAAATGAATAAAAATGAAAATTTTTCGTGGCCCTTACAGAGGGGATGTCCGACAAGCTTGCAGTTCGGAGACCCCCATGTGGGAGTTGGCAGGTTTCATTTGGGGGCCCTGGAATTTATTTGTTGGTAAATAGAATGCAAGTGAAAATTTTTCGTGGCTTTCGCAGGGACGGGGGGGGGGATGTCCGACAAGCCCCATGGGGTAGTTGAAAGGTTTCATTTTGGGGGCCTTTTTTGTTTTTCACAATAAAATTTGCAACAGGGGAAGCCCGACATAAATCCAGTCTGGGCTCCGCTAAAATTCTGCAACGCGCGGGAGAATAATAGTAATAACTTTTTATTTATCTGGCATTCAGAGAAATGCTTTTTTTTAAAGCTCATAGCTTTCGTAACGATGGATGAAGATGATCAGGTAGAAGTTACGAATACTGTGATCAGAGCCACATTATATGATTTTAATTTAATCTAGAGAGATGCTATTAAATGAATGTTAAATGATTATTTAATTATTTGATGAATGTTAAATATTTGATCATGTATTTTTACAACAGATGGCAGCAAATTCGTTCTGGAAGAGAGAAATATTCGAAACCCCCCTCAAGTTTTTAATATACATTTATAAATCCTCCACACCCGATATATATTTTTGAATCTTCAATTTTTTTCATCTCCTGACATCCAGTGGCGGATTACCGCACAGGCGCATGAGGCGCGCGCCTGGGGCCTCGGCAGAGCGGGGGGCCTCCAAATAGTTGTGTGCTTCATCCTACATATGAATTTACATGCGCATCAACAAATCTCTTGAACTAAGTACAGTATCTGCTCTCCCTTTTTTTTTCAACCGCAATTTTTTATTTTTTTTTATTTTTGTTATTTTTTGTATACTGTACGTATGAGTTATGGAAGAAAAATGGGAACTGAAAGAAAAGAACAATTTACAAGACGCAGCTCTCAAGGGCCAGTTCTTCCCCGACAAAGAAAGAAGAGACATTGTAAAGCGATCATTCAGGGAGGGTCATTTTCAAACAGTATTTCCCTAAGGGCACAAGCAGGAGGAGGGATGAGAACAGCAGGTCCTAATGTCTGTCCGAAATGAAAATTGTAGTGAAGGCATAAACAGATGTCTCATTCCACAGTATTAAATGCTTTCATGGGCGCCGATAATACGACAGCTTTGGTGTAAGCTTTTGTATACAGTATAATGGATGGCAAGATGGCTATCGGCAAGCGGCGACATCGACAGGAAGAGACAGTCGTACTAATTAAAATGAATGTAGTAGAGCTCTTATTGTGATTTTGTCTCCCACTTGTTTGAATGAAATACTATAAGCTGGTTCAAACAACATATACATTTGCAATCTATGACTGGAACCATACGACCATATGACAAAAGAAAAGTGGGGTTTGAAATGAATGCTGAATGACATGCATTCTGAATCACGTGATTTTTCTGTTGCTCTTTTAACACTCCCTCCCCGGCTGAAAAAAATCAAGGGGGTTTCTTTTCCTTCTTTCTAAAAAAAAAGAGCTACATTTTTGGATTGGTCAAGGAGGCTTGGGTAGACAACATCTTTGTGTCAGACCGAAAAGTGTTTATTGTTAATGTAATTGTAATGTGTGTTATTGTAATGAAAAAAATTTTCATGCCGATCCTCAAGATTTCCTTTAGGATTTAGATTGCAGAATCTCCAAAAATAACGGTAAGCAAAACTAAAAATATATAAATTATCTGATAAATTTTTATTTGAGCATTTCAATTCAACTACAGTAGTCTCTCGAGAATTCGGTCGTGCTCTAATCCAGCACGTCCAGTAGTCCAGGATATTTAGGTGGTGTGGTGTCACTTTTCTCCTGATGCCCTAACCCCCTTAACACGTTCTAATATTTCTTAATTGCTGATCAAGTCCTGACTATGTCTTTGCACGAAATTTCATATATTATTTCAATGGGTTTCTTCAAAGTTAATCCAGCAATTTTGGTAAAATCTGGCACACCGTGGTGTAATACGTACCGGATTAGCGAGAGTCTACTGCAGGGGTCTTCAACCTTTGAGGCATAGCAGGCCATATTGAAACATTTTATAAAGTACGCGGGCCACAATGTTATACAGTGGCATTTTTCGTTATTAAACGAAACGGGGGGGGGGGGCATAATATAGAAGATTTTTATTCACTCTGAATACAAATAATGCAAAGGCAAAGGCCACAACAGGCAGAGTGCCCAACGAGGTGGCTGAAAGAGAAAATAATAATAATCAATATAATAATAGTAAAAATAAAATAGAATAAACAAATAAAAATAATAATTTCTAAAAAAATTTTTTTAAATAATTTCTTTCATTGACAATAATTTTAATTCATTCTGAAATAATTTCTTCCATTAAAAATATAATTCTTATATTTACTCCGATATAATTTCTTCCCTCTATTCCCTCTATTGAAGAAATGTTTTTCTATTAAATATTATCAGTATCTTTATATCAAATCAAATATATTATATTTGAGATATTATCAAATCTTTATTAATCAGTAATATTAAATTATTAAAACTATGACGGATCTCCATTTTTGCCGTGTGGCTGAAGGAAGGCACCAGGACGGACATCTTAGATTACTAAAAATATGATGCAGAATTTTACTGTGATTTTTTTTTTTTTAATAGGAGTGTGATTATTTTTCATCTAGTACCAGAGAATATCATTATATTTCCTTATCTTATTTTTGTGTTTATGGTTTTGGTGATGCAAAAATAAAAAAAAAGTTATGATTTTTCATAATATTGTTCATTTTAGTGAACCATCTCGTTCTTATTAGGGCCAAAAGGGTGCAGTGGTGGATAAACGCAAATTTGTGGGTGGGGGCGGTGGTTGTGACCATGTGTTCAATTTTTCAGGACGGTTCTGATTTCTTTTGGAAAAAATTCTGAATTTTCCCCTTTTTTTAAGCAAATTTATTTTCTTGGTTTGTTATTCAGTCAAAAACGTAGAAAACATTTTTCTTTCCATTTAATTTTTCTGATCTCGGGGGGGGGGGGACAGCCCCTACCTTTAATCCGTCCCTGATAGGGGGGCCTCCAGATCAGGTTGCGCCTGGGGCCTCCCAAAATCATGATCCGCCACTGCTGACATCACGTCGACAGAATATTCCATAGCTTTTTCCAACATCAAATAATTTTTAGCTTGTTTGTTAAGGTAATTTTCATTTCTATAGTTCAACACTCATGACGAAGATATTTTTCAACAAAATTGAAGGTTGTGTCCTCTGGCCACCTCACCATCCAATATTTCATGAAAATGATCAATGATCATTGTATCGTACTTGGCAACTTAAAATTAAGTTACCAACTAAAGCACTTGCCTCGTGTAAACGGGCCTTCAAAAGTTAGCGCCCTCTAGGGGCAAATGAAGTTCGGGAAGAAACAGATGCCCGTGTCTGACACGGGCAAATCAGGCAAGTAGTTAATAAATCAAATTTTATAAAATTTACTTTTGATTTGATTACTCCTTTCCCATTGATTTTGAAACCAGGATGAAATTTCATTAACTTCGTGTTTTTAAAAATTTAAATTCAATTTGATTAATTATTTTAAAGTTTCTTCAAGGTCAAAACACAGATACAGTTTCTTGGGTCACCCAGAAATCAATTTCATATTATTTTTTAAGTTTTTCTGAGGTCAAAGCGTTTACTAATTTTAAGTTTCATAAAATTCAATTTTAATTTGAACGATAAGTTTTTCGAGATGCTGTTAAAGTATAAAATTATTTAAAACTCCACAAGTGAATTTATTATTTGAATACAGTGATTCACATTTTTGTTTAATTGCAGATCATAAGTGTAATTAATTGTAATTATTATTGATCAATGTTATTGTTGTAATTAATTAATTGTAATTTGTTTCAATTAATATAACATTCAATAATATTTGATTGAAAAGTTTTATAAAATTTACTTCGGATGTGAATTATTCTCAGTTTATAATTTTTTAATTATTTAATTAAATATTTTAGATTTCGGTACTTCAAATATGTTGAATTTTTACTGTTTGAAACTTTTGTAACTCCATATAATTATTTATTGCACATATTTTAAATAAGTGTCTGATGCATCAACATTTATTTTATTTTTAATTAATCATTTGTTTTGGCACATTTTGGCGTTATTGGTCCTTGCACCATTAAACCCAAAATCCACAATCCATTCCATCAACATTTCTTGGTTATAATTTGCATAATTCAATAAATTTAATTTGCCAATTTTCATGTCACATTTTTAATATTTACGACATGTAACACCATCTATTCTTTTTACAAAAGTAGCCATTGTTTTTATATCATGGAAGGGGGATATTATAGCGCCATCTATACTTTCTAACAAAAAATAATGCCTTCAAAAACTAATATCGTTTTTAGCGCCATCTATACATTCTAGCACAAACCAAACATTCTCGCATATCCATATCGAAATGATTCTGGCGCCATCTATATGTTCTAGCAAAAGTTATGAATGGCTCTACATGAAGTTTTCTCAAATTGAGAGCAATTTTGGCGCCATCTGTACTTCCAAACAGCAAGCCTACACCTTCTCGGAACTCATACCCTGGCCCCTACATCTTGGACGCGAGACATTACGCTGAAATACTTTTTGGACCCCAACCCATGGCCTGTTCCTCATGACTTCGGGCCCTGAGCAAATATGAATTTTTGGGGTCCCTTACGCAGAGATAAAAGTGAAAACAGGGGATAGCAGATACGGGGGGGGGGGAGGGCGAAAAGGGTAACCAGCCCCCGTTCACTGAAAAAACTATGTTATTGACATAGACGGATGGGTGGAGGTGGTCAACAGCCACCCCCTCTCCTTCGAAGAAACTGTACCCGCTTATGCACTATACTGTATATACTGTAGTTTTCTTTGGAGCGAAAGGGCCATGTGGGAATATGTGTAAAATAAAAAGGGCAGGGACCAGTTTTGGGGCCCTGAATCCTGGACATGTGCCCTTATTTGCCCATACAATTAACGGACCCTACCCCAAATCAAATTTTTCATGGGCTCCATCTCCTATTTACAGCATAAACATAAAAAGCAACAGGATTTATCCCGAGCCTTAGGCCGGAGCCCTGTCAGTCTGGGATACTCAGACGATTCTCATAATTTTTTTATGTTTTTACACTATATAAAGGTTCGTGAAAAGTCTGGCCTGAAAGAAAGCCATAAAGCCCTTCCCAGGGCCCTAAAGAAACTACAGTGAGGGCAAAAAGTCCGTAGAAACTTTAAAAATTCACAAAAACCTTAAAAAATTCATTAAAATATTCGGAAAAATAACCGAAACAGTAAATGGTTTGCAGGGTTAGCATCACTAGGTCACGGGGATTTTTTTAAGACAGAAAAAAAAGACCCAAAAACCGTCGATAGGTGGCGCTGACGTGCACAATTCAAAGAAAAGACACGCAAATAACGAACAGAATGCCGTTATTTAACACGTTAATAAACACATGCTACAAATTTTCAATATTGAAAATTATTTCTGATTTCATCCACGGAATCTCAATCACTCCCTGTTGTGTGTGTATTACTGTCTTTTCACGTCCAGCTGTCGAATTATTCATTAAAATACCTTTGCTGTCAACTCTGCTCTGCCAGTCCAATTCATACATAATCATATGTTGAATTATAGTTGTTTTTTTTATGATCACTAAAGCACCTCCCTGTGACCGTTGCATTATTCATTATTTATATATATTTGTATTTTGTGTATTAAATGTGTTTGTATAATCACATTTCCCCCAACCCCCCCTTCCTATTTTGATGTTTTTTTCATGATTTTTTGTTTTCAATCTCAAAAATCAGTACGATAATTGAAATGTTATTGAATTAACTTCATTGTAACAACCAGTGTGGGACCTTGGTGTCTCCTTGGTGGTTTTCACTAATCTAATGTATTGTTATCATTCATCTAACATATTAATAAAAAAATTGAAATTGAAAAAATTGAAATGCCTCCAAATCATTTATTACAGCTTTATGTGTTCCACGTGACCACCACCGCAGGGGATGACACATTGCAGGCGAGTCCCAAATCCAGCAACGGCAGAGTGCAGCAGTTCCACGTACATGGTTTACAACGGTGAACTGGTTGTGGATTAGGAGCGCGCAAGTTGTTATAACCATCTCATTTGCTTATTTCCACCGAAGTCGCTCGTACCAGTGCCACCTATCGGCTGTTTTGGAGTTTTTTTTTTGTTTTATTTTCCTGTCTTAAAAAAATTCCCGTGACTTAGCGACCATTTTTTATTTCGGTTATTTTTTCCGGTTTTTATTCATTTTTAAAGTTTCTACGGACTTTTTGGCCACCCTGTATTTTCCTGCATTTTTTCTTCTTCCTTATTTAAACGGAGGAACGGAGAGAAATTAATTTTTTTCTAATTTTTTATCTCCTCAACAAAATAATTTTTCGCCCGTTCATCTCTCATTTGGCGCTACTCCTATAGCGGACAGAAATCGTATTCCCTAAAAACAAAAAAAATTATGCTCAATAAAAAATTGTTTCGCTCTTTCACCTGGGTTTTTCGCTATTCCTAAGAGAAGACAGAAATCACTCTCCTTTTTTTTTTGTCCTCTCATCTTGGATCTGGCACCAACTACAGCAGACAGAAATCGATTCTCGCAAATTACGTATTATTTTTTTGTTCAGTCAAATTTTTCTACCGCCCTTTCATCAAGGATACGGCACCATTCCCACAGTGGATAGAAATCTCCGGAAGCGGGAAAAAAATCCTCCCCACTTTCATTTCGGATTTAGCGCTTCTCCTGCAGCGAACAGAGATAGTTTTCCCTATTTTTTTGCTCAATAAATTTTTTTTTTTTGCTCTTTTCCATCAAGTATTTGTCACTTATCCTGTAGCGGACAGGAAACATTCTCCCGATTTTTTTTCCGCCCTTTCGTCTCGGATTTGGTGCGACTCCTATAGCGGACACATCATATATTCTCTAATTTTTTTTTTCCCAATAAAATTTTTTTTTCGCTCTTTCACCTCGGTTTACCGATATACCTAGAGCAGCGGTTCTCACTCTTTTTTGACTCGCAGTATATAATTTTTCAGACTTTTTCAGTATATAATTTCTATGGCGGAGCCCTGTTTGACTCCAGCAGCCCTTTTTTGTACGTAATTTTTATGGCAGAACCTTGTCGGCCTCTCTTATTTACTTATCTATCAAATTTACTGATTCATTTTATTTTCCTCGAGTCGCCGCGGAGCCCCTGGGAGTTGCACACGGAGCACCGGTTGAGAACCGCTGACCTAGAGGGAGGACAGAAATCCTCTCTTCTCCCTAATATTTTCTCCGCACTTTCATCTAGGATTCTTCCCCCTCCCTTCCCAACCAGAACGGACATAACTCATTCTCCCGGGGTTTTTTTTTTCGCCCTTTCTTCTCGAATTTGGTGCCCCACCCCACTTGAGTGGACAGCAATCATTTCCCCTAATATATTTTTTTGGTCAATAAATTTTTTTCCGCCATTATATAACAAATTAGGCACCCCTCCTAGATATACGTGGATTCAGAGGGGTGTGATGGGGGCGATTACCCTTGTTCGGTGAAGAAGTCATATTATAGGCATAAGCGAGAGGGCGTAGGAGATTATTCGGCCCCCCCCCCCACACACGTTCACTATGAATACTGTCGGTAATTCGACCCCTCACTCCGTTCGCGGAGCCTGCATCCGCTTATGTTCTAGGATTCGTCATCCTTCCCATATAGCGGACAGAAATCATTTTCCCATCACTTTTTTGACCAATTAATTTTTTCCCCACTTTTTGATCTAGGATTCGTCAGCACATCTAGAGTGGGTAGAAATCGTTCTCCCGATTGTTTTTCGCCCCGTCACCTTGGATTTTGCCCACCCCCTAAGAGCGGACGGAAATCATTTTCCTTTTTTTTTTTTTTGGACAATAAAATTTTTTTCAACATATTGTAGGCATAAGTGGTTATTCGCCCCCCCCCCCGCCCCGTTCAAAATGCATACTCTCGATGATTCTACACCCCCGTCCTTCCGTCCGCTGAGACTGCACCCGAGATTACCCTCCTATAGTTCACAGAAATGATTCATCTCAATTTTTTTCTTTCGGTTAGTTGAATTTTTTCTCGCCCTTACATCTAGGATTTGGTACCCCTCCTACAGCGGACAGAAATCTCCGGAAGCGAAAATTCTCGTAATTTTTTTCCCCTGGATTTTTATCTCAGATTAATTTGGCACTCTTCCTAAAGCAGACAGAAGTCACTTTCTCTTTTTTTTCGGCCGGCCAATAAAAATTTTTCCACCATTTTATCTAGGATTCGGTACCCCATCTAAAGCGGACCGAAATAATTCTAAGCTGTTTTTTTGGTTAAAAACCTTTTTTTGGCCCTTTCATCTCGGATTTGACGCCCCAACTAGAGCAGAAAGAAATCCATTCCCGAATTATTATTATTTTGTTCAGTCAAATTTTTGTTCAGCCTTTTCATCTAGGATATGGCCCCCGTCCTACAGGGGATAGAAATCTCCGGAAGCGGAAAAATTCACCCTTTTTTCTCGGATTAGGTGCCCATCCTGGGGCGGACAGAAATAATTTTCCCTGATTTTTTTTCCCGTTTGATCTAGGATTCACCACCCAAACCAGAACGAACAGAAATAATTCTCCCGATTTTTTTTCTCCTTTTCACCTCGAATTTTGGCCTACCCGTCCCAGAATGGACAGAAATGATTTTCCTTAATTTTTTTGTTTCTTGGTCATTAAAATTTCTTTCGCCCTTTACATCCTTGATTAGGCGCCTCCCTAAACATACGTGAGGTCAGAATTCAAAGCGGTGTGATAGGGGCGATATTACCCCTCGTGCAGTGACGAAGTCATATTATAGGCACAGACTGGAGGGCGGAATTTGTTATCCGCCTACCCCCACGTTCACTATTGCATACTGTCAGTGATTCGACAAGCCCTTCGTTCGCGGAGACTGCATTCGCTTATGCTCTAGGATTCAGTAGGCCTATAGCCCTTTTACAGCAAACAGAAATAATTAACCTTAATTTTTTTAAGACGTTTCATATAAGATTCGGCACCCCTTCTGGAGGTCAACAGATCTCATACTGTCGCAAGGATGACGTCATTCTCCGCTACCACACGAAGGTTTTCAACAACTGGCTGTTGTTGCGAAGATAACTTTTTGGGAGAGAGAGAAAAAGACGTCATCCTTGCATAAGTCGCCATCTGGTGGCAATGTCAGCAGTTGTGAGCTTGGCCTGAGTCAGGTCCGGCCGTCCATGTACGGTCCCGTTCAGTGCGCACGAGCTCTAAGGAAAGATTGAGATTCGTTGCCTTTGTAGTCTAGTGCATTCACTCGGAAAGTGAAAGAACTTGGGTTCGATTCCAAACAAAGGCAATTGAATTTTCTGTCTTTCCAAAAAAATTCATCTTCGCAACAGCCAGCTGTTAAAAAAACACCTTCGTAAACACCTAATTTTGTTTACTCTTTCATCTCAGATTTGGCGCCCCAACTAGAGCGGACAGAACTCTGGTTTGTTTTTTTTTTGGTGTGTTGAATTTTTTTCCCACTCTTATAGCAAGGATTTTGCACCACTCCTACAGGGCACAGAAGTCTCCGAAAACGGATATTCTCCTAAGTTTTTTTTTGTCGGGATTTTATACTCTTCGTAAAGCGGACGAAAATCCCTTTCCCTTTTTTTTGTCCTACACAATTTTTTCCGCCATTTCATCTTGGATTTGGCACCCCTCCTAGAGCGGACAGAAACCATACTCCCTAATAATTTCCGCCCTTTTATTTCAGACTTGGCGCTCCTCTTACAGCAGGCAGAAATCATTCTCCCTAATTTTTTTTCCGCCCTTTCTTATAAGATTTGGCACCCTCCTATAGCGGACAGAAATCGTTTTCCCCTATTTTTTTTTTCGCCCTTGGCGCTCCTCTTACAGCAGGCAGAAATCATTCTCCCTAATTTTTTTTCCGCCCTTTCTTATAAGATTTGGCACCCTCCTATAGCGGACAGAAATCGTTTTCCCCTATTTTTTTTTTCGCCCTTGGCGCTCCTCTTACAGCAGGCAGAAATCATTCTCCCTAATTTTTTTTCCGCCCTTTCTTATAAGATTTGGCACCCTCCTATAGCGGACAGAAATCGTTTTCCCCTGTTTTTTTTTTTCGCCCTTACGTCTCAGATTTGCGGCCCTTTTAGAGCGGACAGCAATCATTCTCCCTACGTTTTTATTAGTCCCCCTCCCGTTCAGCATGCGTACTGTCGGTGATTCGATCCTCCCCCCTCGTGGAGCCTGCATCCGCTTATGTTCTAGGAGTCGGCATCCTTCCTATATAGCGGACAGAGATAATTCTCCCTAATTTTTTTTCCGCCATTTCATCTAGGACTCTTCACCCCTCCTGCAGCGGACAAAAATCTCCTAAATCTCTCGAAAATTCTATTTTTTTTCCTCGGACTTTCATCTCAAATTTGACACTCCTCTTAAAACGTACCCATTTGAAAGATTTTTTTACAATAATAAATTTTTTTCCCCATTTCATCTAGGAGATTCGGCACTCCTCCGCTCTAGGAATGGTGCAGAAATTTTTCTCCGCAATTTTTTTCGCCCTTTCACCTGGGATTCGTCGCCCCACTTAGAGCGGACAAAAATCATTAAATCATTTTCCATAATTTTTTTGTCAATAAATTATTAGTTACAGACATACGTAGATAGAGGGATTTATGGAGTGATTGCGCTTCCTCCGTTCGGTAAAAAAGTTATATTATTGGCATAGGTGGGATGGTGAAGGTGGTTAATTCCTCCCCCCCCCCCCACTATGCATATTGTTGGTCATCGTCCCCTCCGTTCGAGGAGCCTATATCCGCTTTTGATCCTAGAGCGGACCCCGTCTTTTTTTTGTCAGTAACATTTTTCTTCCTTTCTCCTCGCATTTGACGCCCCTCCTAGAGTGGAAAGAAATCACACACACACACATATATATATATATATAATTTTTTTTTTTAATTAAAACTTTTTCAAGTTGCCCGGTATATGCAAGAGGACCTGGGTTCGAGTCCCGGCGGAGACGCGATGACTTTTCTTTCCGAGTTCACCTCAGCAAAATAACTGTTTCCTTGTAAACTTTTTTTGTCATTTCATCTCGGTCCAGGTGGCCTTCTTTGACATGCTGATACAGAGGGGGCGTTTGCCTCCCCTCACCCAGTAGTTCTCAATCTTTGGAAGCGCGCGCGGCTCGGTTGGTTTCGCTTATATGAGTGGAAGGCCCGGTCACACGCACGACTAATGGGAAATAAATGGGTAAAAATGAAACGGGGAACCACTCACTGCCCGGTTGGACTAATGTAAGGGCCCGGTGGTTGAGAAACACTGCCTTAACCCGCTATGTTATAGCAGAGGTGGGCATTCGCCCTTCTTCCCTTCGCTATGCATGCTGTTGGTGATTCCCTCAACCCCCGTTCGAGGAGTTTCCTAGGGCGGACAGAAATCACTGTCTTTAATTAATTTTTTTTTTTCGCCCAATAAAGTTTTTTAAAGCTCATCACACATTAAGGCTGATTATATTTTTCATTATTAAAAGGTACTGAAAATGTTAACGCTGTTGAAACAACGCTTCCGATATAACGGCAAAACTTGGTGGAGTCTTCGATGTCGTTATAGTCGAGTTCGCCCGTTTATCCGGGAACCATGATAAAAGAAGCACGTAATAATACAACAGTCAAATAATCACACAATAACAACTCAACACAAATGCAATATTTTATTAAGAATATTATAGTGTATACCGTTATTTACCTTTTTAAAAATATGTACACCTCTTTCACGTTTTACCAAGTATAAGAAATTCCAAAAAAAACCATTTTGATCTCAAAACATAATTTTTCATATAATCAACTCACTTCTTTTCAAAAAAACATTCTTTTTTCAATCAAATTCTCCAACAATTTCAATAAAATTCTCACCTTTATCGAAAAAAATTGCTCAAACGGCTTTTTTTCAATTGAAAAGAAAAGTAAAAAAATTTTCAATAACCACGGCAAATTTTGAAATGGAACAACTTGTTGAGGGACCACCTTTGAAAAACTTGAGTTAGACTCGCTTATAATGAACACGGATATGACGAATTTTTTTCGCATAAAACTAAGTTCTTTCATTTCCTCTGAATTTCGTACTGCTTATCTATGCAAACAGGTCAGAACTTACACAAGTCAGAAAGTTCGCGTATAATTTTCACTGTTTTTTTCCGACTTCGTTACAAGTGGGACCAATTGTGTTAGGAAATACGAAAATGAATGCAATTTAAAAAATCGGCTCAATAAGAAACGCGTCCAACTGTAAAAAACGTACTTACCATTTTCCAGCTCATCAGAAATTCTTTCGGAGAACAGTCTTCTGACTTTTAAAATTCTTTTAACACTTTTGAAATTCACAAAACACTTTTAAAATGAATTTCGCGTTCTCCAAACACTTGAAAAATGTATTTCGTGCACTTCAAACACTCAAAAAATATATTTCGCGGATGATACAAAAAAACTTTTCGTAATCACTCTTCGTAAAAAAATAACGAAATCACGAGCACAATGCAAAGCGTGTTCCCATAGCACCTGAAAAGCCGTAACTGATGGTCATTTGGCGAGATACCGTCTTAAATAAAGGTCAATACTCGCCAAAAAGGGTTTCCTCGTAGTCACGCCCACTGCTACGGTATTCAATTGATAATGAAACTGTCAATCTTCGAACTGACGAGTTCTAACCGCCCATTTTCGCCTTCCAGACATGCTATTAATTCTGAGTGATGTGTGCAAAAGGGGAATAATTTTCATTGGCTTAGAACAGACGTTTGCACCTAGAGGACGATATTTGGCAAGTTTTCCCTCTTGGTGTTCGCCAGCATTTTTGATGACGTAGCGCATTTTGTTTCTCGAGCTGTGGGCGGCAGCCTAGAATCGGAATCAGATTATTTTACAGAAATTCGAAACTTTTCTATACTTTTTTTATTAAAATTCAGGGTTTTTGACTAATTAAGGTCATCTTATGGCTATTAATTATTTTTGAAACATTCCCAGGTGATTATTATGAGTCCCAGGGTTGAAGAACTTCCCCCTTGTGCCAAAAAACCCCCCTCCGCAACAAATTTTTCCGATCAAGTCAAATATTTTCAAACATGGAAAAGTTCGAGAAATGAACGGAATTTTCAGCAAATTTAATTAGTCATTCATTATTATTATTATTATTTCACGCGGAATGCAAAAATTACGATTATTCGTGAGCGGTTATCAAACTTTTCTCCGGTCAAATTACTGGCAGATCTGTTCGCAAACCTGAATTAAATAAAATTTCATTGTCAATGATGGCCACAAAATGCTGAAGGGACACCTTCTACCGGGCCCCTAAGCCAGGGTCTCTGGTGGGGTCCAAAGTTAGGATATATTTTCTGGCCTCTCTTTAAATTTTTTAAAAATAGAGAAATAAGGGGTTTTATACCGGGACCTTGGGACCTCTCAGTCCTCCCCTATGGGGAGCCATGATATAAAAAACCAGTCAGTGAGAAATAATTTATATAATTCTGTCAGTACAATTAGAATTGAAACATTCTGAACTTCAGAATATTTCAATGTTTTCATTCTTGAATTTCAAAACACGACTTTAGTGATTTTTTGGGGGCCTAAAAATTCAAGTTTGCTATATTGAAAATTTTTCTGACGTAATAAATAATTAAGGTCAATAATTCAACGATACAAAATTAGTGTAGGCCTACATTTATTGATAACTCATATAATTAAGTTTTAAACATGTCATGCAATGTTTAGGCCTATATTCTTGTAGCTTTGTGTATTTTCGACTATGTTTAAGACTGCATTTTGAATTCAGGCAAAAAATTTCTTCTCTGAATTCTTCATCCACAAAAAATATTTTGATAATTGAAAGCATTTTTGATCAAAATTTGATTTTATTTCTTCAAAAATAGCTTTTGAAAACAAAATTTCCCAACTTCTGAAATACAACACCATATAGGCTAGTGATTGAATTTCATTATCCGTAATTAGGGAAGCTAATTACTTATTTAGCTCTTCGGGTTGGCCTACACGGGAGAGAAAAAATTTAGGATAATCATGAATAATCAGTGTCATTTTTAGGCCGGGATTACGCTATAAAAGTTTGATAAAAGGCCATTTATAAAACTTGAAAAATCCAACCAATAACATTATTGGTTACATTAGAGAAAATGCAACCGGTGACCATATTGGTGGCGTTTTCCAAGTTTATAAAAATACTTTTCCAAACTTTTATAATGTAATTTTGGCCTTAGGCCAGATACATTACATTAAATTTTCTGAAAGGGCTTTGATAAAACTTGAAAAAGCAACCAGTAAGCTTATCGGTTACATTTGAGCTAATGCAACCGATAAAATTATTTTTTGCATTAATCGAGAGAGAGTTTTTTAAAAGAATTTTATAAAACTTTTATAGTGTAGGTTAATCCCGGCTTTAATCATCTTCAAAATTAGTTCCATTTCTATTTTCTTTCCAAAAAATGAATTCTAGTGCTGGTTCGATCAGTCGATTTTAATAGATCAATCATAATCGAAGTTAAAAATTTTAGTTGATCGATTCGATTAAAATTAGATTTAAATTTTTATTAAAAGTTCTCTTTTTATTTAGATTATTTTTATTTATTAGACGAAACCGATTAGATGTCCATGGCCGGGATTACGTTGTAAAAGTTTTAGAAAAGTTCTTCATCGATTTTCATCGATTCCGGAATTCTTTAATCCGTTAATTTTGAATTTTCAATTATTTTGGAATTATCGCTTTCATCAATTCGGAATTTTTATCAATTTCCTAAATTTTTCTTGCATCAATTCGGAATTTTTATCAATTTCCTAAATTTTTCTTGCATCAATTCCGAATTTTTATCGATTCCCTAAATTTTTCTTGTATCAATTCTGAATTTTTATCGATTCCCTAAATTTTTCTTGTCTCAATTCTGAATTTTTATCGATTCCCTAACTTTTTCTTGTCTCAATTCTGAATTTTTATCGATTCCCTAACTTTTTCTTGTCTCAATTCTGAATTTTTATCGATTCCCTAAATTTTTCTTGTATCAATTCTGAATTTTTATCGATTCCTTAAATTTTCCTTGTGTCAATTCTGAATTTTTATGGATTCCCTAAATTTTTCTTGCATCAATTCTGAATTTTAATCAATTCTGGTATGTTTTTTCTTCCGTAATTCGCAATTGTCATCAATTTTCTAGAGAATTATTTCTTTTTCACCACTTCTAGATTTTCATTGGTGCTGGATTTTATTTTTCTCAATGAAATGTGGTCTGGTAGCAGCAATTTATTTCCCCACCTTCAGCAAGTTTAGCAGTAATTAGCAAATTGCATTTACGGCAATGAATTTTGCAAAATTAAAATTCGCAACTTTTGCAAAATTTAGTGATATCCCGTATTTAGGATAGGAATTTACTGCATTCTCCTTGATGATGTATGGTAAACCTAAGTAAAAAGGTATAATTTTTTTTGAACCTATATTTATATTACTAATATCAATTACAACGGGTGAATAAATTTATAAAGTCTACCTGCGGACCACCTTTGGTCTGCCAACCATAGGTTGAAAAACGGTGTAGTGTAGAGATTCTTAAGCTATGGGTCGAGAACCAACTTCGGGACTTCCGAGATGGGTCGTTCAAATCCACTAGCTGCTATGGGGACCCGACCTGGAATCAGTGGCGGATTAAAGTCAGTCGGGACCCCGGGAGCAAAAGGGCCCTTATATTGGGTCCCTTCAATTAAAAAAAAAGTGTGGAGTTTGGGTTTTTGGGGCCCTTTAGAAGTCGGGGCCCTGGGCGCGCACCGTTAAATCCGCCTCTGCCTGGAATTGATTCATAAGGCCATACGAATCTACTTACAGCCAAGGGTTTTTGAGCTATGGGTCATAACACAGACTTGATTTGCAGGGACTTCCGAGATGGGTCGTTCAAATCCACTTACAGCCAGGGGCCTGACCCAAACTTGATTCATAGGGTCTTCCGAAAAGGGCCATATGAATCTTTTACAGCGAAGGGTTTTCGAGCTGTGGATCACGACCGAAACTTGATTCACAGAAGCTTGCGAAATGGGTCGTACAAATCAACTTACACCCAGGGATTCTTGAGCTATGGGTCACGACAAGAACTGAACTCACAGTGGGCTTCCTAGATGAGGCGCACGAATACACTTAGCCTGTTATAAATGCACTAATTGCGCCGCTGATTTTACAAATTTCTAAGAACAAGCAGGGCCATGGATAGCAAAACTGATCTTGGTTTTAGATCGCGACTGAAAAGGGTTAAGAACTCCTTTATAGCCTACCGCGATGAAACTGAAGCAAAAAAAAGAGGCTATTTTTTTTTAGCAATCATTTTGCCGTATTCCTGTCGTCGGTTATAAGGTGACTCATCAAACCTTGAACTAACGACTCGACGATTGAAGGAAACAGCATGCAGTTTCGTTCAACCGTTTTGCTTTATTTTTCTCCTTTTATGGTCGTTTACGCGATTAACGACGTTTTGATAATTTTCTTATAGCAATCCCGATGTTGTTTGACCGCGGGACTGTTACCAGTATTGAAATAGCGCCATTCGCAGCTGCAAAACAACGAGATAAAATAAAAATCCATAAATAATGACCATTTCCTGTGAAAGAAGTTCTTTTTGGACGGTTGGAAATTATCCGAAGCTGGCGTGTTTATAATAAATAACCTCAAAGCTGTCAAATGGTCTTGAATTTGTGTATATTCTTTGAATCCAGAAAACTTCTTATGAGAGAGAGAGAGAGAGAGAGCTCGTATTTTTTATTATATTTTTTTTATCATAAATGAGAAAATGGCACAGAATGCAAAATAAAAATTAATATGCTCGTGCACTAATCATCATCAACCATTTTCAATCCACTGCTGGATGAAGGTCTCTTCTGAATTTTTCCATTTTACACTGATGCTTTTGCCATGCACCTGACTCCAGCCACTTTTTGAATCTTGTCAATCCATCTTGTTTGGGGACGCCTTCACAAAGTTTAACACTACGGGAATACCAATCCAGAATACTTCGGGTTCGTCTGTTGTCCTGTCTCCTCTAGCAATATATCCAGCCTATTTCCATTTTAAACGTTTAATTCTTTCCATGATATCATATACCTTTGTGTGGCTTTTCATCCAAGTGATTCGTTTTCTGTCTCTCCTTCTGATGCCTATCATACATCTTCCCATGCTCCTTTGGGTTGCCGGTAGTCTTTGTATCGTCTTGCTTGTGTGTGTCCATGTTTCAGCTCCATAAGTCAGTGTTGGTAGCATACACTGGTTAAACACTTTTTTTTTCGGGCATAATGGCATGTGCGCTTCAGAATTAGTTTTTGCCGAAAATGCTCCACCCGGTCCTGATTCTTCTGTTTATTTCATTAATGATTCTATTGTCCATGGCAATTTCTTGTCCCGGGTATACATAGCTTTCTACTTCTATGTCTGTGTTGTCGAGCAGGATCTTCGTCTTCAAAGCAAAGGAGGTGAACATAACTTTAGTCTTTCACAGATTGATTTTCAAACCCAACTGAATACTTGCCTTCGCCAGTTCTGGTCATTTCTTCTAGTTTGTCTAGATTACTGCTGATAATAACAATGCCGTCGGCAAAATGCAAATGATAAAAAAATCTCTATTTATTTTAATTCCTTTCTCTCATCCCAATCCAGTTTCCTGAATACTTCTTCTAAAACAGCAGTAAAGAGCTTTGGTGAGATAGTATCACCCTGTCGGACTCTTTTTTTTTTTTTTTTCCCAGTTTTATTTTTGCTTTACCTTTATTCAAACGAATGGTTGCAGTTGCTTTGTCATATATTTTCTTAATGATATTTCATGTAGGCTAAGTCTTCTCTATCCCAATTACATAAAAAATTGATTTACGATCAAATTGGCTGAATCACGAAACGTTGAATTTCGTGAATTTTCGGTAGCCGCTGACGAAATTTTCAAGGAAAAGGAATGCGTTTATGCTAAAAATAAAAACTTTTCCCAATGGCGTCCTTTGTAGAGACATCCCATTCTGCTCCGAATTTTTTCCCCTTGCACTACATGTATTAGATCACCTCTATTAAGATTAAGGTACCATTGCCTCTCTGAATGGTTGTCTATGATGTATAAAATATGACCCTCTTGAGCAGTGGTTCTTGAACCTTTGCCACCCGCTGTTCCTTTGCCTCAGTCAACGTTCATCCACGGCTCCCCAGAATACTTCAACAACGAACTACTTCGAAGCATTGAACAGGCACACACACACACACACCAATACCAACAGCTCGACGTGGTGTCCCTACGAGCCGCGACGAATACTTTGAGAAACACTGGTCTTGATCAGTGTTGTTGCGGACCGATGAAAGTAGCCGAACAATTTCGCGGACATGCAGAAATGGGAAAAATAATTTTCAGACCGGCGAAAGATAAATAAATGAGAGCAATAATTTAAGAATCGACGAAAAGTAAATTGATAAAATTTGTAGACGGATGAAAAATAATAAACGGGAGAAATAATTCGCAGAGTTTCTGGTGCGTGTACTCTATACAAATCTACAATTTTAGATCGATCGTCGCCAATTTTTTCATTTATACCGACTTGAACGATAGGCTGCTTTAAAAGCTTGCCAGAGCTGGGAAAATGCCTATAATGGGCAAAAAAATGTCGGGCAACAATGGTTCCTGGGCCTCAACAATCAATTTCGGAATGTTTGCTTTGGTTACCGTGGTTTTTCCTAGCGATGCATTTCGTACATGCCTTTACAATGGTTTGTCACTTTTTCAATCCTCCCACAAATTGAAGAAAACCCGGGCAGCGCCGGGTATTATAGCTAGTAAATAAATAAATCTAAAATTATGTAGCGGCTTATATGAATTCAATCGGTGAGAAGTCTAAATTCCACGTTTTTTGTTCTTGTTTTTTTTTTTAAATAAATTTGTTCTATAAATATAGATCTAAACACATTGAGTGTAAGTTAGATAGTAGGCTACTATACCATCCCCCGTTCATTGGTTCCAGACATGTTTTAAATTTGAATGAGTGGGAGGACAAAACAATTTTTTTTTAAACTAGAATATACGTGCTGTTCTCACGAAAATGCACACAAGGTATTGTACCAAGAGATATTTTGGGTTGGATATACAGGGTTATCATACAGGGTATATTATGGATATACAGGGTTATCATACAGGGTATATTATGGATATACAGGGTTATCATACAGGGTATATTATGGATATACAGGGTTATCATACAGGGTATATTATGGATATACAGGGTTATCATACAGGGTATATTATGGATATACAGGGTTATCATACAGGGTATATTTTGGATATACAGGGTTGATCAAAAACCTTTTTTTTTTCTTATTTAATTTTTTGTCGGTGCTCTAAATGCACTCGTGGCTAAATTTTCACTGGAAATTATTTTGAGTACGAGCACAGGGTTCACGTCACCGAAAATTTCAGAACGATTTGCCCAGTATTTTTTTAGAAATTCAAGAACAAATATCTGAACTCTAAAAAAAAAAAGACACATTTTTGGAAATACATATTGTACGAGTAGTTACTTTTACAATTTTGACAACCTTTGCAACTGGGATTCTTAACCTATGAGTGACCGGGGCTTCCGAGATGAGTCATTTAGAGAATAGCGGTTCTCAACCTTTTTTGACTCACGGAGCCCTTTTTAGTAAAAAAAATCTGTGGCGGAGCCCCATAGACCAATTTTTTAATTATTCATCAGAGTTAATGATTTATTTTTACTATTTAAAATATTTTTATTAAAAATTAAAATTATTATAATTTTCATAATAATTTTTTTTTAATTTTACTGTTTTTTTTTTATTTTTCTCGAGCGGCCGCGTAGCCCCCGGAGAGTGCACAAGGAGCCTTAAGGACTCCGCGGAGCACCGGTTGAGAACCGCTGGTTTAGATCAACTAACAACCAGGGGCTGTTGTATTATGGGTCCCGATGCAAACTTGATTCGCGGGGGCTTCCTATATAGATGTGTCGTACAAACCCACTTACAGTCCTATTAGAAATGTACTTATTGCATCACTGGTTTTGCCAATTTCGAAAAATAAATAGTCCCATGGGTCGCGAAGCAGGTCTTGTTGTAGATTTTGGGTCGCGGCTGAAAAAAGGGTTAAGAACCCTGCTTTACAATATAAAGTAATGCGTAACAAAAAAATAAAGCTACTTCCACATTCTTTTTGTAAAAAGTGTTTTTTTTTTTAAGAAATAAAAACATTTGAACTAATTTCCCTAAAATGCAGTTAATTGAGGGAAAACAAAATTTGTTTATATGTACAATTTAATGATATATAACCGGATCATCACTGAACATGGAATTTAGAACCTGTTTTGAGTTTCTCATTGCGCATGGTCCCGCCTTAACTTTGAATCAGCTAATAGCAAAAGCAGGGAATCCCCTCCCCTTGTTGAGGAAGGGCGTCCATGGCTGTCGGTTGGTTGATCACTTTCAAAGCCTGGCCTACCTCCCCGTGTGTTCTTTCCCCTGAATTTTATTATATACTTACATTGCTTAACTACATTATGTGCAGGGCCCGGCTATAAGGCATTTGGACGTTCTCCGTACGAAAATTGGGGCAATTATGTATCCACATAACTCTCACAAGTAAGAGACTGACAGGAATCGAAATGGTTTTTTTTAACTTTAAATCTACTAAAAAATATAGGACCTATCGCTAAAGTTCCTGGGTAGTAGTGGGCCGCGTTAAAATCACTTAGCCTTACGATGAAGCCATGCCCCCCCTAAATGGTGGGGATTTCAGGGCTCCAGTCCGCAGGGCCAGGACAAATCGGTATTTTTGTTTTTTTTGCACGCTATAAATTCAAAAAAAGGGAGGCTTGTGAAAAATCCTTACTCTCTTAAAGACCTGCAAAGATATCGACTTAGGGGGCCCGGCTCTACAATATGGCCCAGCGGCCTTCTCAAAAGCTTCATGAGCCTCTACGCAAGTGATGTTCAGAAGCCCTTGACGGACTGGAAATAACAGCCTGCCAGTTTACATACTTAATCTCGAAAATCATTGCACCAGATCTCATTTTCATGAGGCCCTCCTATATATCTGAGCCCTCCCTGGGCTGTGCTAATGTGGGCCCATACGTTAAGAAGACACTGCACATGGGGGAGGGCTTTCTGTGATAGCAAGACTCATATTTTCCGTATGGGCGTATCTATAAATCGATAGAATGTTAAGCAATTATTGGTTAAAAAATGAAATAGGCTACTGTAATTGCTCTATGCATTTTTATCCTATTTTACAACCCGTTTTAAGTCCGGCATTAATTATTTCGGAGCTAGTTGCCTAACACACTGCAAATAACCTAGTTGAATCCGTGATTATTCATATATCTTTAAATTAATCGTGCTGAAAAACAGTAAAAATTTTTTATCCTCATTATCCTTGCGAGTAGGCCTAATATATAATTAGGAGGATTACATAAAATGATATAAAGGAATTTTATTGTTTTAAAAATTAGCAGCCTTCTTTAGACACCTCCAAATCGTTACACGCCACGTTAGACACCTCCAAATATAGCCTACGTAATATCGTGCAATTCCCGTAATAAGAAAAAACAGTTGGAGGTTAATAACAAAAATTCAACTAGAATTGATTCAATTAATATTTATATTATGAGACCAAAATAATTGAAACAAAACCTATAGCCTATTCGGGATAAACAACTGAGCGGTTAAGAAAAAAGAAAGAATAATCTTTAATAATTTTTCGCTAAAAAATGTTTCTAATGCTAAAATCTCACTGCGGGATCGCATTGACTAGTCAGAAATGAGAGAGTTGAAAGTACAAAGAATTCCCATTGCCCACCAAATAATCTCGGATAGCATTAGGCGATCTTCGAATATCACATGCATAACCAATATTGGTTGAATCGGAACGTACGGGTTTTAAAAAAACCACACATCGAAGTGCCGTTGAATAAAGACAGACGCGCGTACTGTATTTTTATTTAGTTTGAATTTTTCCGACGAGGATATTCATATAACGATGGCCATCGAGAACAAATAAACAACCGAGAACGATCACGAGAGTAATGAAAAAAGAAAAACCTCCGCCTTTTCGATTTTTATTTACATAGAATCGTAACATCTGGCGAAAACTATATATATATATCCAGTCGACGATGAGCAATATCTCCTCACGTGGCCATGAGAAAGCCGTAGATTTGGTCAAGATTCATTCCTAAAGGTCATGAGAAACAGCGTCGCAATCACCTTTATAGAGGCAGTTTCCACTTATTTATTGCTTTGTTTTTGTCCAACGAATATATTCACGCTTTTTAGGAAAATGTTTTTCAGAGACGCCATCTCAAGGCTGCGATTGCAACTGTATCTCTTCTTCGTGATGTTAAAATAAACAATTTTTCCCCTTTTTTTTGTAATAAATCGTATTCGGGGATCGTCTCAAGGCTGAAAGGGGTAAGAAGATGATTTGGTTAGAAACAACAGAATATTCCTGGCAGGAAAAAGATCGTGTGATACATTCGTGTGACCCTCTCCCCAACATAACGCCCACGTGACCCTAATTCAGAAAGGCGAAGGAGAGGGAGAAATTCAGAAAAGATCGGGGAGAGGGGGGCCATGGCCCACACAAAGGGGGGGGGGAGCTGACAGGGCCCAGGACAGTTCTCGTCATTTTTTGCTTTTTCACGCTACTACAGAAGGGGCCCGTGAAAAGTCTAACCGGGGGGGGGCCCCGCTCCAGGATGTGGGGCCATGGGGGGGGGCAGAAATTCTGTAAAGGGCAGGGGGTAGCAGAAAATAAAAAAAGATCTAAGTGAAGGAGAAATGCATAGAGAAAGTTCAAATTAGAGCAGAAATTCATAGAAAAGCCATAGATAGCACATGATTGCCAGACTTATCCCATCGCCGAGATCTCTTTCAGCCCAGTTACATGGCGAAATCCTTATGGACAGGGTAGAAGTTCAGAAAAAAGCGGATGACGGTCAGAAGTTCAGAAAAGGGCGGGAGACCTGCCAAAAATCAAAAAGAGGAAAAGGGTGGGGAAATTCATAAAATGCTCAAATTCGAGTAGAGATTCAGAAAAATGCAAAAAGGGGACAGAAATTCATATAATAAAAAACAAGGATGGCATAGAAATTCAGAAAAAGGGTAAAGTGGAGGAAAAAATCTATAACAATGTCAAATTACAGCAAAAATTCAGGAAAATGCAAAAAAGAGGGCAGAAATTCATGGAGAAGTCATGGGGGCCAGAAAGTCAGGGAAAAGAACAAATTGGAGAAATATTTATAAAAAGATCAAATCACATATACACACACAGCAAAAATTTAGGAAATGCAAAAGAAGTTCAGAAAAGAGCAAGAGGTCGCAATTAAAAGTGGGAGAGAAATTCAGAAAAATTTCAAATTGGAACAGAGATTCGGAAAAACGCACAAAGACGACAGGTATTCATGGAAAAAACCATGGATGGAGCAGAAATTTTAAACAGGGTGGACAGGAATTCGGAAAAGAGCGGGGTAGGCAGAAATTCAGAAGAAGGGCAAAATGAAAGAAAAGTGCATAGAAAGTTCAAATTGCGGCAGAAATTCATGGAAAGCCATGGATAGGGTATGAGCGCCAGAACTCTGCCTCCAAACTTATCCCTTTTCCGAGATCTCTTCCAGCCCAGCTTCATAGCAGAATCCTCATGGATAGGGCAGCAGTTCAGAAAAAAAGCGAATGACGGTCAGAAGTTCAGGAAAGGGAGGGAAAACCGCTAACAATCAGAAAATAGGAAAAGGTAGAAAAATGCATAAAAAGGACAAATTGGAGCAGATTCGGGAAAATTCAAAAAGAGGACAAATTGGAGCAGATTCGGTAAAATTCAAAAAGAGGACAGAAATTCATGTATGCGGCATGGATGGGGGCAGAAATTCTGAAAAAGGGCAAAGTGGAGGAGAAATTTATAAAAAGTTCAAATATTACAGCAAAAATTCAGGGAAAAAAGCGAAAGAAATTCGTGTGAGAGAGAGAAAGACGTGGATGAGGCAAAAATTTATAAAAAGTTCAAATTACACAGCAAAGATTCAGGAGAAAAGGGAACAGAAATTCATGGGAAAGTCATGGATGGGTCAGAAGTTCAGAAAATAGGCAAGGAAATATAGGCTGAAGTTACGGAGGTCCATCGCGGGGGGGGGGGGGCAACATCGAAGATGCACTTGTGTGAACCAATGCACCTAAATATATAGTGGGACCACGAAAATGAGTCGTACTAAGTGGGAATATGTTCTAAGTGGAAACGTTATATAGGATAGATTCACTTCATATATATATATCCCATTAATGTTCAATTATTTTTCCTGGACTTTTTGTTTTCATTAATTGAAAATTTTCATCGAATCGGAATTTTTCATTACTGTATCAAGTTTATTTTTGTTAATTTGCATTTTCGGGTGTGAATTACATGTAATTGTGCGCTCATATTTTTGTGGACATATTTTTGGACGTTCCTGAAGGTTCTGTAATAGTTTGTGCCTTTTAGATGCCGACCTCCCCCACCCCCCCCCCCCAACTGAAAAATATATAAAATCTGGATCGAGGGGTGGCCTAAGAAATGTTCGGCCCTGAGACCGCGAAATCGTTAATACGCCTCAGTCCAAGGAACGAATAACAAGCTAATTTTTGATCATTTATCTTAGTGTTTCCCGAAATGGACAATATCGCCCGCCGTTAGGCCATGGAGTGGTCCACAGGTCCAGAGGTTGTACAAGCTCTGAATATAACGTGAGATCCTATGGATTGAATTAAATTGGTGGGAGGGGGGGGGCGGTGAGAACAAAAAAAATTTTTTTCTGAAGAAGGTGGAACTACAGAAAGTTTGAGAACCTCTGATTAAGCTTTTCATAAAAAAAAATTTAACACCAACCACGGCCACAGCTGGAAACGAAAATTTATTCTGTCACCCCGTAGCCAGTATCCATTTTGGTGCTCCCCCCGTAGTTTGTAACTGAAAAAGAGCAAACTCGCTGCCTTCCCTGGTGCACCGCCCGGAGCACCAAACCAGAGCCACACTTTAAAAGGATGTGTGCACACCGGGTCCCGCGTTTTGAGGGGCCCCGCACTTACAGTAATGATAATTTCTTTCCAAAATTCTGAATTTTCAACGATTCTGGAATTCTGCATTTTCGTCTAGAAAATATAATTATTGAATTAAAAAAGTAATTAATTCGGAATTTTCATCAATTCTGGAGAGAGAGAAGAGAATCATTTCTTTCATCAATTTAATTTTTTTTTCAGCGTTCCTGTAGACCATGGTCTCCCAAACTTTTTATTCCATCGCCCCCTTCTTCAGAAATTTTTTCCTCTCACCGCCCCCCAACTTAAGTAAGCCCATAGGATCCTATGTTGAATAAGTAGGTTCTATCGCTCCCTTGGACCATTCCATCACCCACCAGGAGGCGATATTGCCCACTTTGGAAAACACTGCCGTAGACCTATACAGTGAAACCTGTGTATAACGATAGTTTCCCAAAGTCTCGGCAGTATCGCCCCCGATGGGCGATGGAATGGCCCAGGGGGCGATAGAAGCTACGAGTATAACATAGGATCCAATGGGTTCGCTTGAGTCGGGGACGATGAGAGAAAAAAAATTTCTGAAGAAACTATGGTCTATAAAAACATGCCTATAGCGGTTTGTCTTCTTTGGTCCCGGCGGAATTCCTATTCAATACGAAACAGCGCAAATTCTCAAACTGTCTACAACGATAACCTGTTATAAAAGACCTATATGAATTTTTGGATGCCGGGATTCCTCTCTCCCACAGAATACATATACAAAATCGGGGCTAAGGAGCCCTGAAATAATTAAGACATGTCAGGCCCCGCTATCAGTTTCGCACCGGGCCCAGTGTCTCGTATACAAAGGCGGACCTGCACAAAATCCTCCCCCCCCCCGCTCTCCCTAAGCTGCGCTCTCATAAACCGCTTTGTTTTATCATTGCAAAAAAAAATCTCATCAATACTCTTTTCCCTTGCTATTTCTGCGAGTGCCGTGGCCTTCTTGAGCACGTGGCCCCGGTGCAACCGTACCAATCGCTCACCCTTGTAAGAAGAAGAGAGAGCAGCTCTGTATTTCTCCTACTTTTCACCCCAAAAATGAAAATAAAACGCCATTTTTCTTGTCTGGAAAATAGCAGACATTGCTTACGTTAACTTCACATTCATTTGACCTTTTCTATACGCGATTGTGGAATTAATGTACGTAGGACCGTCTCCAGCTTATTCCTAATATGATATCACGTCGTAAAACATGACTAACATGAGCTTACTTCATTTGTGTGATAGCCATAACAGACATTTCATCGGTCCCATGGATGCATCTTTCACATAACATTTTCTTTTTTTCGGTATTTATTGCATATTTAACCTTTCTGTGAGATTTCAATGACACTCACATTGCGCTTGTAGAGACATGGGAGATGAGGGGTCATCCAAAAATTGAAACATTTGTCATAGATAGGTAATGAATTTTAAAGAATTAATACTGTAATCATCTCTCAATATTTTTCATGTTCAACGTTTTTTCCGTGAACCAGGAGCGGCTCGTGAAGGAGGCGCAAAGCCGCCCCCCCCACTTGAAAATTTCAAATTTAATTCTCCAAATTGGATTTTACACCCAACTTAACAACTTAATACCATTGAATTTCTTCTTTTTTCAAATTAATTTGATAAATTAGAAAATAAATATTTTCGGAAGCACTGATTAAAATAGTGTCCCGTAAAATACGGGTCATATTCTCAAAGTTCGGCGGCGTTTTCCATGGAGAGTTGTATTCTTCTCTGTAGTATGAGTTAGGTTATTCTTGTGTTTTCTCACAATTTTAGCGGTTAGAAACACAAGAAAAGGGAGAAAGGGGATTATAAGCACAGGTCGCTCGTTTTAACCGCGCTGAAAACCGCGCCCCGGATACTGATGCTACCATCTACTTTCTATCTTTTAAAAGAGCAGAGGAGGGAGAAATTGAGAAAAGATCATAGGGCAGAAATTCAGAAAAGAGCAGGAGTAGCGGAAATTCAGAAAACGGGCAAAGTAAAGGAGAAGCGCATAGAAAGTTCAAATTAGAGCAGAAATTCATGGAATGCCACGGATAGGGCATAAGCGATAGAACTCTGCCTCCAAACTTATCCCTTTGCCGAGATCTCTTCAGCACAACTTCATAGCAGAATCCTCATGAATAGGGCAGCAGTTCAGAAAAAATGGGTGGCGGGCAAAAGTCCAGGAATGGGCGGGAGATCTGCGAAAAATCAGAAAAGAGGAAATGGTGGAGAAATTCATCAAAAGATCAAATTAGAGCAAATATTCGGGAAAATGCAAGAAAGGGAAAGAAATTCGTGGGGAAAAAACCCAAGGATGGGCGGAAATTCAGAAAAAGGACAACGCGGAGGAGAAGTTTATAAAAAGGTCAAATACAGCAAAAACTTCAGGAAAATTAAAAAAAAAAGACATAAATTTACAGAAAAGAAATGGATGTGACAGAAGTTTAGAAACCAGCAAGGGCACAAGTTCATTCAGAATTAGGTGATATGGAGGAGAAATTCAGTAAAAAGGTCAAATTAGAACAGAGATTTGGGAAAATGCCAAAAGAGGACAGAAATTCATGTAAAAAAGCCATGGACGGGGCGGAAATTCACTAAAAGGGCTAATGCAAATACAAGGCCACAACAGGCATAACGCCCAACGAGTTGAGAAAGATGCCCATAACAAATATGGATGTCATATATTTTAAAATACAGCAACCCCCAATGAGGAAAATTGTGGTCGGCTGAAGTTGGTTTTCTGTGGTTCCCAATTTCAAGGCGCAAATGCGAGTCGATCTCCCCGTTGAAAAGTCTCGGCACAGAGAGCAACAGTCCTACAAACAGTACAAATATTCAGTCATTACACTTCACTCACTTCACTTCTGAGATATAGACGGCAGCACTGAAAAATCATACACAACACTAGATACGCACTCATACTGTCAGGTACACATACTTACACTTCCGGCACTACTCACTAGGTACTAAATTGCCCATGGCGGTAGACCTGAGTTGTGCTCGGCTTGAAAAAAAGAGGAAATAAAGAGGAAAATTAAAGGAAGTGGAGGAGAAATTTATAAATATATATAGGTCAAATTACAGCAAAGATTCAGGGAAAAGTAGGTCAGAAATTCTTGTAAAATCTATAGATGGGGCAGAAATTCAGAAAAAGGGCAAAGTGAAGAAATGCATAGAAAGTTTCAATCAGAGCCGAAATCCATGAAAACCTATGGATAAGCGCGAGTGTCAGAACTCTGTCGCCTGACTTATTCCGTTGCCGAGATCTCTTCCAGGCCAGCTTCGTGGCAGAATCCTCATGGATAGGGCAGAACTTCAGAAAAATGCTGGTGACGAACAGAAGTTCCGGAAAGGGTTGAAGACCTGCCAAAAAAGTCAGAAAAGAGAAAAAAGGTGGAGAAATTCATAAAAAGATCAAATTAGAGCAGATGTTCGGGAAAACGCGGAAAGAAATTTATGGAAAAAACCCAAGGATGGGCAGAAAGGAAGGACAAAGCGGAAAAGTTTGTAAAAACGTCAAATACAGCAAACAATCATGCAAAAAAAGACAGAAATTCAAGGAAAAGCCATGGATGGGAGCAGAAGTTCGGAAAAGAGTTGGCAGTCGCAATTCAGAATCAGGCGTCGTGGAGGGGAAATTCAGAAAAAAGTCAAATTAGGGAGCAGCGATTCGGGAAAATGCAAAAAGAGGACAGAAATTCATTGGAAAAAAGACACTGGCGGGGGAAGAAATTCCCCGAAAGGGCAAAGTGGAGGAGAAATTTGTATAAAAAAAGTCAAATTACAGCAAAAATTCAGGGAAAAAAGGGGAGAAAAATTCATGAAAAAGCCATGGATGGGGGCAGAAATGGAGGAAAAAAAGAAAATAAGCATCCTCCAGGGTTGTTGCTGGAGGTCTTTTCCCTACAAAAGAATGAACCCTCTCTTTCCATGAAGAAGGTCACGGAAGGTCGGAGACCATCTTCCCGTGGTTACACTATACTTATTCTGGCCGCACGGAAAAAAAAAAAATCCCCCGCGGATACTGATGCTGCCATCTATTTTCTATCTTTTAAATTAGAATGTAATACAGAAAAAGAGGAGTATGAATTTTCACAATTTACAAAAAAAGATTGTAAATGATGATTTTCAACACTGCTAATGTATTGGGTTAGGCTCGCGCTGCACAAATTATTTATATGAATGTTACATTAATATACAGGGTGTCCTGTAAATGCTAATCCAGCCTTCATCTCATGAACCGTTTGCCATAGAGGTATGATTCCAATTTAAAAAAATTTTAAAAAGCGTTCAAAATTTACCCTGGGCTAGTTCTGAGAGTGAAAATACAATGTGCAACAAAATAAAAAATCTTAATTTTTATACGGTCACCCTGTCATCTGACTTCCAATTAAAAAGTTGTTGCCCTGCCTCTCCTACTGCCAACAACAAAAATTCCTTTTTTGTAAGTGTAATATTGATAGAGATATTCAAAATCGAAAAACCGAGGAAATTTTGGAAAAAAAAACAACTCTGAATGCGGAAAAGCCGTTTTACCAGCATTTAACACTGTTCTTTCCCAAATCCTCCGTTTTTCGAATTCAAATATCTCTGCGAATATTACACTTAAAAACTTGGAAATTTTTTTTTGTTGGCATCAAGAAACGAAATCACGTCCAACATGACGTTGTTGAGAAGAGGTCTTCAACCTTTTTCTAGTCGTGAGCACTGCCTGTACCCATAATCAAAAGAAGAGCAACCTTACGGCAAGTTTGACATAATGCATGAAATCAAGATTATTTCAATCCTTCAATACAATTTCTACAAGCTTTTTACTTGGGAAGTTGATCAAGTGCTCGCGAGCACGAAATCGGACACGAGCATCGAGCACTCTAGGTGCTTCAGGGAGCATCGTGGTGCTCGCGAGCAACGGGTTGAAGATGCCTGCGGAATAGAGATGGAAGGCCTCGCGAACATATCAAATATTTGGCACAGGAAGTCGCCATATTGGTTACCTTGTATGTCCCTCAAAAAAAAGGGAAATATCACGTGATCCAAAAAAGCCTCATTGAAATACGTGTCGTACGTTTAGTGACCATATTGAAAAAAATAATAAACGGGACACTTTATTCATGCACAACTCGCGTTAATTAACAAATCAACGATTAAAAAAATGAACTCGAGCTTCCTGTTGGCCATCCCCGAATTAGCCAAATATTTTGAAAAAAATATTTCTGTCCCGGGTAATACGGGTCATATGGTCACCCTAGTCATACGGAAGAAACGTTGCAAGGTCATGATAGCGATGGTTGTTGAGGCTTTAGCAATGAAATTTGACGCTGCGTTGTACGCCTATGGAATGAGACAGATCCTGCCAGTCAATCATAGATACATTCGTTTATACCCGTGGTATCTAACATGGGACCCATACCAGAGGCACTGACATGAAGAAAACATTGAGGGGTGGGGCTGAAAATCGCCATTCGTACGTAGGAGCCGGAATGGTGCGTTGCATTGGAAATTCATGAATTATTGGGGGCTCAGCCCCCTCACAAAATTTATTGGGGGCTCAAATAGCCTCAACCCCCAGGTTCCAGCGCCTGTGAACCATGCCCCACCAGGGATCAATATGATTTTTATACAGGGGACAATTTTACTTTTTATGGAAGTAATTGGAGAATGAATGAATAAAGATGTTTTTACATTTCTTATGGTTTTTACTATCAAATAATTTTTAATATGTTTATGCATTCCAGTTTTCTGTTACGTGTTTTGAAACTTCATATGCTGTTTTTTGTTCAATAATAATCAATTTTTTGATGATTTTATTTCTCCTTACTTCTCTCTCAACTGACCTTTCGATCTTTTATTTTTCTCTCTCATGGATACCATGTTCTTCGGAAGATTTAGACCACGGGTCTTTAATTCATGGCCCGTAGGCCTCATGTGGCCCGTGAAGCTTTTTGCAGTGGCCCGCCCAATTTTAAGCTTTTTCGTCGAGCGTGACAACCAACCCATATATAGGGCAAGTTGTCACAGAACATTGAATAGGTAGTCACTCGTTGTACAACATTAAATATTACAGAACTAATCTCAGATTTTGCATTGCAATGCTATTTGACTATCAATTTGTCCATTAAAATGTAAAAAAAAGCTGAAATAATTGGTTGGTTATGTTTATATATTGATCACTTCTTTATATGCATCCCACTTATTTTGTTTATCAATTACCCACTAAAGCGATGCAATTTCTGGATATTGATAAACATAATAGCAGAGCTTGATATATCCTAGGCGCCAGGCTGCGATGACGACTAGAAAATTTGTATTGCCCCCCCCCTTTAAATTTTCTATGGGATTGCTAAATTGGAGTTTAAAGATGAAACAAAATTTTCTGATCTCATTACAGCACATCTTTTAACATGGGAAGAAGTTATTAAGGCCGCTCGGAGAAGTAAAAAAAAAATCATTTAGGACAATTTTTCTTGAACATAAACAATGCTTGGTTCCTAAGAAATCTGGCTAGTGCCTAGATATTTTTCGATTGGTGAAGCCCTGTATAACAGTCATTTGTTTGTGTGTTCCTTATTACCACTAGAACTGTAATTTTCGCAAATTTAACAAGTGTTGCTACTTGCATTGGCGTACGTAAATGGGGGGGGGGGGGGGCAAGCCGAGATCATAGTGTTATTTTTCAGAAAAAAAGGTAACCCTCTCCCCGAGAAGAAAAAAATTTGACCCCCTCCCTCTTAAGAAAATTCTGTGTACGTCTATGTTAGCCATTATTAAACGTAGTTGATAATTTCTAAGGCCAATTACAATTTCAGAAAATATTCTGGTATATGCCCATAGCGTAGATCAAAATTATCGATTTTGTAAATTTTTCTGGAGTCTTGTCTTGCTTGTCCTATACCGTATTCCGAAAGACGTTTGAAAAAAGAGTGAATGCAATGCAATCTCTCTTCACGTAATGTAGATATAGACTATCGATTCATGGCATTGTACAAGCAGGGCCGTCTTAACGGGTGCGTAAACGCCATGATATGTACACTTTTAGAGCCTCTTTAGCCCGAATTATTCAATGAAATTGTTGCTTATAACTACTGTACTAATAAAAATTATAAAAGATTTGAAGGGTCATGTTCGACTCGGATCTGAGAGCCGTTCCCCGTTGGTTCATCGATAAGAAACCATCGTACACAAGTAGCCATAGGCGTACGCAGAATTTTCTCAAGGGTGGGGGGGGGGGGTTACGTTTTTTTTCTGCAAAATAACACAATAATCTCGACTTGAGGAGGGGTTAGAGCCCCAAAACCCCCCTTTGCGTACACCAATGATGGCTAATATATTGTATCATTATAACAGTCGTACAATAAAATCGGTTTTTTACAAAAATGCCACTAAAAACTAAAATAAACCGAAAATAGAAACAATAAAAGATTATGTTAACTAATTTTAATTCATGAAAATCTGTCCAAACATTCAGCGCTCGAAGCAGATAAAAGCATAGAGTTTTATCTAGGTGAATGAACACTATCATTATGGGATGGTTTGGATTTTGCATCCCCTGTTCATTTTGCAGGTTTCAATTTTATCATGTGCTTTTTTTTGGCACCCGATCTCACTACACACTGTTTGAGAATCACTCACTGCCTTAGCGTCTGACGCGCGTAAGAAAAACTAATAATTGTTGTCACGCTCAAAATTTTTGAACAAAACTATTATTTAAACATATATAGTTTTCGTCATTTCTTTCCCATTATTATATTCATTTTATTACCATTATTTTTTTTTCGTTGTCATTTTTAAAGTTTTTTTGAAACTCAGAACTTAATTCTAAATTTTCAATGAAATAATTAAATTATTATAAAACTCGTTTTTGGTTTCTCTACGTTTCTTTTATGTCGTGGCCGATGAAACAAAGTTCGTATCAAAAGTACATTTGGAGGTCAGTTCAGGATTGAAAGGGTTAACATAAGGGAGACCTCCCCCAGTTCCCAAAAATATTTGTATTAAGATTATGTAAGATATTACATAATCTTTTATTGGTGGAGGTCGAAAATCCACCCCCCCCATTTCATTATACAACCACCCCTTCCCCCTCGTTTGACGAGCCTATATCCGCTTATGACGGTGAAAATACATATTCTCGGAAAAACAGACCGCGTTCAAGAACATTCCAAAACGCCATCATTTCATACATTCGTCTAGACTGACCAATACGTGTGCGTTGATGATTGGACATGAAAATCACGCCATCATAACTCAAACATTAGCCGTGACGCTTATAAAAACTCAACATTGTCCGCGATGCTTATAAAAATTGCCCGTCGGTAGCGTCTACATCCCATTTGTCTCTCGTCTATGAAGTAGTGAACACCTGCGATTGATTCTTTACTGGGAAAATGAGTTCTGTTGGAAATAACAGCTCAAATTTTACATCGGATGATTTTGAAAGTAATAGCTCGGATAGTTCTGACTCAACGATAAGCATTAACTCCTACCATGATACTAGTGATGATAGCAGTTCTTCTGAAAAAGATGTAAAAAATGTGTTCAGCCCACATCATTTTCTTGCGGGACAGGTAAGTCTTTTCTTTTGACGTGAATACGCCTTTTAAATTATCTGACGATACTGGGTGCATTCCCAAATAGTTGTGTAACGAACTAAGTGCTTTTTATGTCTGCGGGTAGATCTCATGAAGGCAAATCTATGATGCCACTCAGGTTTCAATACCTCTTCCGGTCTGGGCAGCAGGCTTGCGGGCCGCTTTGTTAACGAAATTGTTTTACGCTATACCTCGAGAGGTTCGCAACGCATATAGACGACATTGGTGTCGTCTGTTAGCTATTCCAAAGACAAATCCGATGACACCAATTTCATTATGTCAGTATCGACCTTGCGATTCAAGACACAAAGAACGTATCCACGTCAAAACTTGAGTCCGTGTCCATAACACAGTTTACCCCAATTTTATTTTTTATGAAAAAAATTTTTTTTTATGTAATTTTTTCATCGGCTTCTCTAAATTATGAATATTTATATAACTGATAGTTTTGTTTTGTTTTAATCTATGCATAGTCGAAAAAACGCAAGAGGAAATACAGTCAACCTCAACCATCTACTAGTCATACGCCGGCAGCAAAGAAAGCAAAACGCTATTTGTAAGTTGTCTTTATAATTCTATTATTTTAGGTTCAATTATCCGAGTTACTTAAGGGCCGTTCAAGCATTACGTCAGCAGATTTTTAGCCGTTTTTGATCCCTTCTCCTGTCAGCAAAACTCTGATCCTCACCCTTTGTCAGCAAAATTCTGGAAGCGCGCTCTGTCCCTCCCCCTCCCTGCTAACACACCTTGGGATCAGAGACGTACTCGAGGGGAGGGCTCACCCCATGCCCTCTCCAGATAATCAAAAATATAAAAAAAAAATTAAAATTTTGGAAGCTATATCATATAAAGGTATTTATCATATACCCTTATTACTGGCTGTTACCCGCGGCTTCGCTCGCGTTGGATATGTTACTCTGAAACTTCTTCCTTAAGACCAATTTTACGGGTTTAATTTTCAAAAATCCCTTTTTAGGGAGCCTCTACATTATACAACGTTGTAAAATAAAACAAATGACAGAATTTCATACGTATGGCTTTAGAGTTTCTCCGTATAAACTTTGAATATCCCTCCCCCACCCCTTATGACCCCTTCAGAGGATTGAATTGAGTGAGTCTTTACATTGTAGAATAAAACTACTGACCCTATTTCATATTTAAAGCTTCATCGGTTTCGGCTCGGCGATGTTGCCTCATATAACCTTTGAGCCCCTTATGACCCCTTTAGGGGTTGAATTTCGGAAAAATTCATAAAGCATAAAACATACCAAAAAATTTAGTTCCATTTAGCCCAGCACTTCTTTGTAAACCACATTTGTGGGAATGCCTTTTCGGGCCCAAGATGACCAGGATACTGGAAGAGCTCACTCTGGAATATATATGCGACATAAAACTGTCCACGAGAGAAACAGTCCTCTCTCAAATCGTCGTTCAATTACAATCCCTACTCTCTCAGTAACACAGGAAGCATTAGCACGCCGGTGATTGGTTATTGCGAGGGAAAAAGCTAGCAAGACGTCACGAGAGGTGGAGTTTTGAGTGAAACTGAATTTTAAAGTTCATTGACAAAAAATGGAAGCATTTTTTATTGAATCAGTATTATTCGCGTTTAAATGGAGTTGAAGGGGGACTGTCCTCAATGTATTTTGATATCCATCAAGGGACAGCCCTCGTTAGCGGACAAAATTTTTGGTCCCATGGGCATCCGTTATCGAGACGTGTATACACGTCACTGTGCTGATTATAAGTCACAGAGAAGGGATAGAGCGTAAGTAAGACCTACTTTTGGAGGGAGGAGCACAAAGTTCTAGTTTGAGGGGAGCACAGAGAATCTGTGAAATTCCCCAAGGAAATTTTGAGTTTTTAACCTTCAAAAAGCTTTTCAAATTCACAGAAATTGATTTAAATAGCACTTGAAGAATTTTCGTTCAATATTTTAACTTTTTTTTCAATTTTCGATAGTCTTGTCCCTCCGTCCCCCACCTCCCATGTGTGTTTCTTAAGGAGGGGTAAGCATCAGGATTTTACAAGATGCTTAGGTGGGGCATGGCAAAAAAAAAGGCTGAGAACCACTGCCTTAACCAGAGAAGAAAGGGATTAACCATCTTATTCGCCGGATTTGAATCCGAGGATATGGGATATGCTTCAGGATTCAAATCCTGAGGGGCTCCCTTCTGTCAAAGTAAATTAGACTTAGATAAACGATTTCGGTGGGCTAACGGAGGCTGGGGTCAACATAATGATAGCAAGCTTTTCATTCTCTTATTCTATTCACAAATACAACTAAACTATTCTGAGACGGCTTTAAAACGGCAAAGATTAGTTTTCTGAAAAGAAAACTTTCATAGTTCCGTTAAAAAAACTCACATCCATCTGTGAGTTGGTAATTTTACGAAGTGGCCAGAGTAACACTTGCAAGTAATCATAAATGTCTTATTGTTATCCACTTTATTAATCTGACAGATTAAAACTTACTTATAGGGAAACTGCATTGTTCAGTGGAGGAGCACGCAACTTGGTCATTCCAAAAGGCCGTACTGATGCCACGAGAAATGCAGCATCACTTGGTGGCAGCGCACTCATCGTGACGGCTGCAGCACGCAGTACAGTAGAGAAAAACGAAGCCGATTCCACGGAAAATTCAGCACCACTTCCTCAAGGAGCATGCGTCTTGACAGCTGCAAGAGGCCTCAAAGCGGCGAAAAATGAACCAGATAGCACGGGAAACTCTGCACCACTTGGCCAGAGAGCACGCGATGTGACAGCTGTAACAGGCCATAACGCAGGGGAAATTGAACCCGATACCACGAAAGATGCAGCATCAGCTGGGGGAAGAGCACCTAGCAGAATCAAATCACTCCCAGGAAGAGCTTACATACAGGCAGCTGCAACAGGCAGTAACGTAGGTGCAACAGCACCCGATGCCACAGGAAATGCAGCATCACTTGGAGGAACAGCATTTAGCAGAATTGAACCACTCTCAGGAGGAGCCCACATTTCGGCAACTGCGAAAGTCTCTAACGTAGATGCGAAAACACCCGATACCACGGGAGATGTAGCATTACCTGGAGGAAGAGCACCTAGCAGAATTGAATCACCCCCAGAAAGAACACATAGCAACACTGAGTCACCCCCAGGAAGAGCACCTAACAGAGTCCAATTCCTGAGAGGAAGAGCACCTAACAGAATCGAATTCCCGAAAGAAAGAGCACCTAACAGAATCGAATTCCCGAGAGAAAGAGCACCTAACAGAATCGAATTCCCGAGAGGAAGAACACTTAACATTATTGAATTACTCAAATCGGTAGATGCAATACGTCGTAACGTGGGTGCAAGAGAACCCGATACCATGGGAGATGCTGCATCACTCAGTGGAAGAGCTAATATACCGGCACCTGCAACAGGCAGCGTAGGTTCAAAAGCACCCCATACCACGGGAAATGCAGCAATACCTGAAGGAAGAGCACCTAGCAAAATCAAATCATCCCCACGAAGAGTCTTCATATCGGCAGCTGCAACAGGCCCTAACGTAGAATCAAAAGCACGCCATACCACGGGAAATGCAGCAATACCTGGAGGAACCGCACCTAGCAAAATTGAATCATCTTCAGGAAGAGTCTTCATATCGGCAGCTGCAACAGGCCCTAACGTAGGTGTCAAAGCACCCGATACCACAGGAAATGCAACAACACTCAGTGAAACAGCACCTAGCAAAATTGAACCATCCCCAGGAAGAGTCTGCATATCGGCAGCTGCAATAGGTTCTAACGTAGGTGCCAAAACATCCGATACCACTGGAAATGCAGCATCACTCAGTGGAAAAACACCAAGCAAAATTGAATCATCCCCAGGAAGAGTCTTCGTATCGGCAGCTGCAACAGGCCCTAACTTAGGTGTCAAAGTACCCGATACCACTGGAAATGCAGCATCAAATAGTGCAAGAGAATCGAGCAGAATCGAATCACTCCCAAGAACTCACATACCAGCAACTGCAACAGACCGTAACGTAGGTGCAAAAGCACCCGATGCCACGGGAAATGCAGTTTCACCTGAAGGAAGAGCATCTAGCAAAATCAAATCATCCCCACGAAGAGTCTTCATATCGGCAGCTGCAACAGGCCCTAACGTAGGATCAAAAGCACCCGATGCCACGGGAAATGCAGTATCACCTGGAGGAATAGCACTTAGCTGGACCGAATCACTCCCAGGAAGAACACCTTGCAAAATTGAATCAATCCCAGGAAAAGTACCAAGAAGAATCGACTCCCTGAGAGGAAGAGCACCTAGCAGAATTGAATCAACGAAAGGAAGAGCACGCAAATCAGTAGCGTCCCTCAGTGGAAGAGCACCTAGCAAAATCGAATCATCCTCAAGAAAAACTCACATATCGGCAGCTGCAACAGGTCCTGACGTTGGTGCAAATGTATCCGATACCACGGAAAATGCAGCATCACTCAGTGTAAGAGCACCTAGCAAAATCGCATCATCCCCAGGAAGAGTCTTTATATCGGCAGCTGCAACAGGCCCTAACGAAGGTGTAAAAGCACCAGATACCACGGGAAATGCAGCATCACACAGTGGGAGAATGACCTCTGGGAGAAGCTATAACGTGATTTGGAATCCGGTACCAAAATCGATACGATTAAATAATGCTGGTTATATAACTTATCGAGCTTCCCCTAAGAAGGGCTCGACCTCTGTCACACTACTGGACTCAAATCCGAAATTCACAATCATTGGTCATAATGCCGATGATGGAAGCAGAGTAAGTTCAAGTTTACCAAACCCAAGTTCAAATTTACCAAGTCCAAGTTTACGACGTTCAATTTTGCGAAGTTTACTAAGTCCAAGTTCAAGTTTACCAAATCCAAGTTCAAGTTTGCCAACTCCAGATTCAAGTTTTTCAAGTCCACGTTCAAGTTTACTAGGCTTAAGTTTATCAAGTCCAAGTCCGAGTTTACCAAGTCCAAGTCCGAGTTTACCAAGTCCAAGTCCGAGTTTACCAAGTCCAAGTTCAAGTTCAACTTTACGAAGTTCAAGTTTACAACGTTCAATTTTGCGAAGTTTATCAAGTCCAAGCTCAAGTTCATCAAGTCCAAGTTCAATTTTGCCAAGTCCAAGTTCAATTTTGCCAAGTCCAAGTTCAATTTTGCCAAGTCCAAGTTCAATTTTGCCAAGTCCAAGTTCAATTTTGCCAAGTCCAAGTTCAAGTTTACCAACTCCAAGTCCAAATTCAAGTTTACCAACTCCAAGTCTACCAACTCCAAGTCCAAATTCAAGTTTACCAACTCCAAGTCTACCAAGTCCAAGTTCAAGTTTATCAAATCCAAGTCCGAGTTTACCAAGTCCAAGCCCGAATTTACCAAGTTCAAGTCTGAGTTTACCAAGTTCAAGCCTGAGTTTACCAAGTCCAAGCCCGAATTTACCAAGTCCATGTTTTCCAAGTTCAAGTTTATCAAATCCAAGTCCAAGTCCGAATTTGCCAAGTCCATGTTTTCCAAGTCCAAGTTTACCAGATACGCTCATCGGTCGTGGAGTATGCTTTAGGGCGAGGTCCACACGTGAAGCAGAAGCAGCAGAAAGGGCGAGCCGAGGCACGGAAAGAGATGCAACACGAGTAACATGGCCACTTATGATGAGTAGGCGAACACCTCTTTGGGCGTACGTGGACATCTGGATTGAGTCTCGTGTGCTGTAAGTTCTATCTCGCAATGATCGTATTAGATAGTTATAAATTTCTCAGAAAGACTCAGATCTGTACACGTATACAGTAATACTCCCGACTTACGCTACCTCGAGTTGCGCGATTTCGGAGTTACGCGATTTCCTGTGGAAAATGCATATTTCTGAATTTCGCTTATGATCACGAAGTTATTGCTGAAATAGTAGAGATCATACAGTGATAATCGAGTAAGAAATTGCTTTGCACGATCAGAACATTATGTGTAATAAAACTATACTAGTTTTTGATTCCGTCTCTGCCCGCTTTAGGCCAAACGCATAGTGAGGCAGCCACGAGGAACGGGAGTGCAAAATAGAGACTAGCGACAAAAACAATTGTATTGTTTTGTTCTACACTTGTGACTGTATGAGTGAATGATCGTAAGACTGACAAAATGATGGATGAGTGACCGTATTAGTGACTAAATGAGTGGTGAGTGATCATATGAGTGACCAAGTGAATGCGTGAGTAATCGTATGAGGGGCCAATTGAAGGGGTGAGTAACCGTATGTGTGAACAAGTAAATGGGTGAGTGTACTTGATCAGTCATACGGTCACTCGCACACTCACTTCGTCATTCATACGATCACTCACTTGATCGCCCACGTGTCCATTCACTTGCCCATACAGCATGGGTGAAGATACGGGGGCCATGGGGTGCAATGACTCCCCCTCCAGCGTCAAAGTTAAAGCCGACTGATCTAATGTATTTGCGTATATATCAATTGACATCATCATGGCCCACCAGCAACCATCGTGCCCCCCCCCCCCTCCAGACTTTCAAGTCTATCTCCGCCTATGCCATAGTCACTCACACTCACTACCACTTGGTCACTCTCGCTCACTTCCACTCGCTTGGTCACTCATACTGTCGGAGCAGGCGAATATATCAGAGCGAAACATACTGGGGAAGGAACGTTCCTGGGGGCGAAATGTCGGAGGCGAAATTTCCTTATCCCCCGGTGAACGAGGCCGTACATCGATAGCCAAACCACACTTAGGCCAAAGCTTATATATTGATGATATTGCCACCAAATTACGACGTCAGCGCTGTTGCTTCTTTCTATCGGGGAAGGCAAATATTGGAAACAAATATTTGCGAATGACTATTGGGTTAGTCTTGACACGAATGTGGCCAACGCCACCTATAGAAGAAGGCCTCTCCACACGAAGCTCGTGACGTCACTGAAGGCCATTTCTTCTATAGCCATTGGATATAGCAGGCGGATGCATGTGCCATCTTTACCCTTTTTTGCAGTACATCCAATGGCTATAGGGGAAATTACCTTCTTCAGTGACGCGTCGCAAGCTTCCTATGGAGGCCTTCCTCTTTAGGTGGTGTTGGCGTGGCCCTCTGGCTTTACGTGGTTAACTTCGGTCCCACCTATAATGTAACTTCGGAGTATTACTGTACGAGATCTAAATTTCTCATGGAACAATAACGCTGATTCTATTTCAGGGTATTAAGAGTAGCCCGTACCACCACCATTGAAGAGATCCGAAACTTCATTATTTCGTATCCTTGACGTATATAATTATTCATGTGTGTCTTTTACCATGTATACAGGGTGATTCTATATTCATGGAACAAACTTTAAGATGTGGTATAAGACACTTGAACAAGCATTTTTGGTCATAGAATGTGTGGTCGAATCACAATAGCGAAGTTGTTAGAGGCAGGGGCGTACGCAGAATCGACCTATGGCAGGGGCGTAAAAAGCTTGAAGTGGGGGGAGGCGACCAGCGATAGATGGCGCCTTCATTTCCGACACGACTGGGTTGGTAGTAAATTGCCACAAGTCGATATTACTAGACTTAGATGTGCGATAACGTATTACATTAACCCACAAAAAGAAATCGAATGAGAAGAGAGTTCGTGGGAGACGGAGGGATCTCCTCGGCAATGTGTTAGCAATTCCTATTGAACCCTTTGGTGGTCCTTCCCCCATCGCCAAAATTAATGTCATTAATGTGTCGCCAATTTGTTTTATTCCAGTGCTTGCACTTCAAAATTTCATATTCGACCACACATCCCACGATAAAAAATGCTTATTTAGGCATGTTCTATGCCACTTAGAGTTGAATCACCCTGTATATGCACAAGATGCTACTCGCATCGTTGTCCAACATTTAAATCTGTAACCGTTAATCTTAGAGCAGCGTTTATTAACCTTTCTGAAGCCAGTAAATTGTTTGAAACAGTTCTACTGACCACTAAATATATCATTAATATTTGTGACATGCAATTAAATAATTTTAATTTAATATTAAATTTAATTTAACGTTTCAAGTGTGAATGACTACCTGTCTCATGTTCGTTGAGAAAGGGTGTCTTAAATCCACTACACACTACTATGACGTGCAGGAACGTACGCAGGATTGACCTTTGGAGGGGCACAAAAGGCTTGAGAGGGCATAAAAATTTTCTTACCGAGAAAGTTCAAGTTCACCCTTGAAAAAGCATTTAAATTAAAAGAAATTGGTTAATATATAGAATATAAAGGGCATTTTCTTTTGATATTTTAATTTTTTAAAAGAAATATTAATTTTTTTCCTTGTAATTTTTGGTCGGCTTGGGGGAGGGGAACGAGCCCCCTGAGCACCCCTCTTCATAAGCCTACTGACGGGACGTCATCCAACGTCACGTCAGAGAAGTGTGTAGCGGCCTCTTCCAATGGAAAAATTAAATTATGTCCTCTAAATCATCCTAGAGTTAAGTCATTAGGTAAAAAAAATTATTTATTAAAAAAAAGTTTTTTAAAAGCATTTATTTATACGGTACCTGTAATAGAAGAAACATATTAAGTAAAAAATATGTCATGCACTGTCATGTTAACCCTTTTTAAGAGGCAATTAGAAATCACTAAACATCCTTCAAAAAATGCCATATCTTTTAATATGGCCATATAATGACGTTGATATATCGTCGTTGAATGCCATATCAACGACGGCATTTTGTGAAACATTTTTTTTTTTAAATTGGAAATTTTCCATAAGACAATAAAGAATTAGCTATCGTATAACCATTTGTGTGGACACCTTGTATGTACAGAGCATAACAATATATAATTCCATAAGTATTTGCATGATACCTACGAAAAATTCCCATTAAAACCGTGACTGTTAATTGGAATGAATTGGTTATCGATTTAAAAATATAATTTTCATTAAAATTTGATCCCAGTATTCATTTTATGCATTCATATGAAAGACGGACATGATTATGTGTGTGTGTGCAACACGTTGTTATTGGTACTTTCCTTGACAGTTTTCTTTTACCAGGCAAGCTCCTGAATATGCAGCGGTGGAATTTGATATTCTTACAGGATCCCCACCTAGCGTTCTTAAAGATGATTGGTTTGCAAATCTTCGGAATGACCGTGTTATGATTGTGAGAAAGAAAATTAATTGAAACTGATGGTCAAGTTGTATTTGTATTTGTTAAGACAACCACTCTGTATACTTCATACCGGGTGCAAATTTTAACATTTCTAAATCAATTCTATTTAAGGGGTCTCATACCTTTTAACATGGTGAAAACTATGCTCTAATAGAAATATTATTAAAAATACTGTTCAGCCATTGATTTTTTTCAATTCTTTTACGTATGTTCTTGATTGTATATGCTCTTCATTGCTGGGTATAAAGTTGTGCATATCTTGGATACTTAATTTTTTGTAAATTTTCAAAAAATGCATTAAGAACAGCTTGCGCGCATGATAATATACCATGGCATCAATGTAATTGATTAAAAATTAGTTCAGAATAGATATAAAGGAAACTGCTCAGTTCATGAAATGAAGCAAAAAATTTGAGATTTGATTGACTGAATCTCATTTAAAATTGAATTTTTAATTTAAAACTATTTGAAATTCAAAATTTAAATTTTAAAATTTAATTTTAAATTAAAGTGAGTCAATGAAATCTCAATCGTTTGCTCATTTCATGAACTAGACAGTTTCCTTTATTTAGAATAAATTTTTATTCAATTACATTGGTGGCATGGTATTTTATCATGCGTAAAAGCTGTTTTTAATGCATTTTTTTTGAAAATTTACAAAAAAATTGAGTGTGTAGATATGTACAACTTTATACCAGCAAAGGAGAGCACATACAATTGAAAACATACGTAAAAAATTTTAAATAAATCAATGGTTAAAAACAATATTTTTATATATATAATATATAATATTTCTATTAGAGCGTAGTTTTTCACCATGTCAAAAGGTATGAGACCCCGTAAATACTTAATTGGTAATTTGTGTGATAGTTTTCTATCGGATTTAATTATTAATTGTTAATTAACGAATAAAAATTACCCGGTCCAATGAGTTTGTTTGATTGTATGTTTGAGTGTTATAATTTTTTTATATGTTGCGCCTACAGTTTACAAAAATACAGTATAAGGCTACTTGTTCGTAAAAATATTTCTGCAAGGGGACAGTAGTCCCATATTTTAAGAAACAATTAAACTCAGCACCTGTTTCTCGCATTGGAAGCACATGCCTAGGGCCCCAACATTAGCTGCCTTTGGTATTTTAGGCACGGTCCACATGCCCACCTCCCCCTGTGTACGCCTCTGCATCACAGTATATAGGGGAGACCGGGCTCTTTGTCACACGATTAAGTTGTCAAACACATTATTTCTCAGGACATATATCAGTTGTTCTCAAACTTTTGCCACCCGCGGCTCCTTTACCCAATTCACATTTCATCTGCGGCTCCCCCAGAACAGTTTGATAGACATTTTCCCGTATGAAGTTACAACTACTTCAGAGCCAAAAAAAAAAAAAAGACACACATATAAATATCTCCAGCTTGCCGCCACGTCCCTGACAAAGGTTGGCGATGTACTTAGGAGCCACGATGGAAAACTTGAGAAAAACTGGCATAGATGGTGCTGACTGTCCACATAATAGTACAGTTTGTTCATCTAGTTAAGGAGATTCTTCTTCCTAGTATTCATCTGCATCGGACACTTTTGTAAATTTTTAGAAATATTTTTCTGAGTTTTAACTGGATTTGTAATTTTCATTGTCTCAGTTTTTGTTTATTTCAATGGCATGCCTTTATTAATCGATTTTATCGAGTATGTCTATAATAAAGTAATGAATAAGCTATTATATTTTTTCCATAGTCGCAAACTTCCCTTTTAACAAAACAATTGTTGTCAGGTTAAGTTTTAGCTATGTGGATCTAGGGCTAGTTGTCCCAGGCGAAACGGGGTTAGTTGTCTGATGTGTCGACTTACCCCTAAGGGAATTACAGTGTGTTACACACAGTTAGAGTTTGCCTTCACTTTTGTCTATTTCTTTCAATATGTATGTATAACGAAAGAATATATATATATAGTACTATATTATAATGATGAATTCATCAACTTTATTTCAATGTAGGCTGAGAAATTACAATTTCATAGCATATTCTGACATAGACTTGGTTGAGGGGATGTGGAGAAGAGCTACGCGTGCTCTTGTTGGTACACACACACAAATCTATATTTTTATGGCCATCTTTTTTCAGACACCTCGTTGGGCATTTTGCCTGTCGTGGCCTTTGTGTTTATATTTGTATTTGTATATTCTCAGCATTGATTCCAAAAGCGAGTCTGGGGGCACGAGGCCCAAGCTCTCTTTTTTGGAGCCCTTTGAATTTATTTACTTGAAATGTTGCGTAGGTGTATTAATAAAAATTCTCAATAATTTGGAGGCACACACACACTTATTCTTCACTCTATGCAATACGGACCCGTTGCACCCCTTCCCCCACTTTATATAAAGATGCCACTGTGTACAAGTGGCAAATCTTGTCACAATAACCAAAATTACTGTTCAAAAGCGGCCATAAGTAAAATTCAAAGAAATTACAGTTTAACTGCGTTATCATAATTTTCGAGTGTATTAAGCCAGAGAAATGGGATACATCAAAAGAATAGACCTAAGTAATCAATTATTTCAACTTTTTTTCCGCGATAGAGCTGAACAAAGAATTCATGATCAATTTTATAAAGCGCTTATTTACTTCTACCATTTTTAATGTTTTTTAATGAGTGAATACCTAATTAATGTTGTGTGACATTAATCCCCCTTCTGTGATAACTTTCCACGTATATGAGGTTGGTTGTCACCCAACAAGAAATCTTTAAAAATTTATACTTTATAGAAAGTGGGATTATTTTTTTTTTTTGTATTCGCGCAGAAGAGCTTAGTGCACGCCAATTGTTCAAACTTGATGAAGATATATCAAACATTTATATTGGTTTGAATTACATGCCTGAAATTAATTTAAATGCAAAAAGTGCGGCAACTATCCCCCGGTCTCCCTACAAGTGGCTCCAAAAATTCATATTTGCCCAGGACTCGAACTCGGGAGGAACAGGCCCTGACTAAGCATATAGCCAGATCTATCGCAAAAGACGATTTATTACTATCTATTAATGACCATCTATTAATGGTTCTGCCAAAATATGTTGACTGGTACGCAACAAAATTATATATAGGCCTACAGGGGACGAACCAAAAGTCGATGAAGTTTGAAAATCGGATAAAAACTAATAATAATGTCATGGGAATATGTATTTAAACCATCCAAAATTTATACCATAATTCGAGTTCATTACAAAAAAAATTGTTCATAATTTTGCCGTTAGGTGGGTGTTACTCCGACAGTGTCCTCGAAAGATCGTCTCAAGTTGTTTTACTGTTGGTGTCCCCAGATGAGGAGAATAAACCGGGAGTTGCGTACATTGGTGCGCTGAGGGTGCTCGAGCAGGCCCTGCAGTATTTTGTAGCACGGGTATCAGCAGCTCTCAGAATTTGTGCAGAAATCAAAATTTCTATATAAAACTCAAGCCGAGCAACCATAGATCCAAAACATTTCCAACGCCCCTAGTTGATGAGAAAAAGTTCCATTTTTTTGATTTGAATATTAACTGAGTTAATTTAAATTTAAAATTCGCGAATTAAAATTTAAAATTCGCACACTTTTAGAGCAGTGATTCTCAACCTTTGGACGTCTGCGGGGGATTAATTTCTATTTGTGAGTGACATACGACTGATGATGAAATTAATGAGGAATAAAGAAACAGCGAATTCCTGGCGTACGCAGAGGGGGGGGGGGGGTTCTAACCCCCTCAAGTCGAGATTATAGGGTTATTTTGCAGGAAGAAACGTAAACCCCCCCCCCCCCCCGAGAAGAAAAAGAAAATTGCACTCCCCTTGAGAAAATTCTGCGTACGCCTATGTACCAGAGCACGGCGGTTCAGAAACACTGATTTAGAGTATACACACGTTTTACATTCCCATAGAACATATGTTAACGCACTATATTTCGCGAGCTAGTCTGCTGGAAATTCTTTCAAGCTGCATCTTTTCTAACTATTAAGATGATCCCTTATAAAGTGTTAAATATTTCAGTGTGTGATATCGCACTTTCCGCGGTTGCCCGCGGAATAAATACGTAAAATAAATTCGTTTTTCCCAGGGGATGAATAAAAAAAGAACCTGATGGTCTCCGCCACACAAAAATCGATTCTATAAAAAGGACTCCATGTAGGTGACCAGGTGAGGTACCTAAGAAACCGGAACAAATCCCGGAATCCATTAATAAAAACCGGGACAAAATCAAAAAATTTTAGAAACCCTTTTTTGGGGGACATTACAATATTGAAAACTTACACAGACACAGACAATAAATAACCTGAAAATTTAAGGAGTTCTTTATCGGAGACAAACTTGGCACTAATATAGTGTCGACGTTTATGGCGATATTTTGGGCTTTCAAATTACAATATGGCAAAAAGTCTGATCAAAACAAGCAAAATATAATAATATACATTTTTCTTGAAGCATCGTGAAGACCACCAGAAAAATGGCATAAAGCTAGCGGCTTTTCATGGCACCTTGTTTGCAAGAAGAGTCAATACGTCAGACGATCTCGATAACAGACTGAAGGAGAACAGATATAGGTATACAGCAGTGGCTCTCAAACTTTCCTCACCCGCGGCTTCCTTGCCGTAGTCAACGTTCACCCACGGCTCCCCAAAAGGGGCATTTGTCGGAAGATGAACAAGGAATAAAGAGTATCAGCTGATTTTCAACAGGTTGGATAAAATGGACCATGAGTCCATTATTGATACAGCGTCAATCAACTGCTTCGACAAGGGGATACCAGTATCGATTGGTAAAGAATAATTCTGGGTTGTGGTGTCGCAGGGAGATTTTCTCTAATAGGGTTGTGAATAAATGGAATAGCTTACCTCCGGGGGTCGTGAATGTTAAATATGTATTCGACATCCATATATTTTTTTTTATTGCCATTTTTTTTCGACCACTTAGTTGGGCAATTTGTCTGTTGTGGCCTTTGTATTTGTATTTGAAAAGATCCTTTCAAAGAAGAGAAGGAAGCTAATTTTTCGGAAACCAGTGAGAGAGACCTGAAGAACCAGATGCACCCGAGTTTCCATCACATGCGATTTCAAACCCTGCGAAAGAATCTACGCAACTAGAAAAGATATAGTCCGGCTATGCCCAGCCTATGTATAGAGACAGGCGGCACTTTTTGGAAGTGCAGGAAAGGAGGTGTATTAAGATGAATTAAGCATTGAATGGCAAAAAGTTGAATGACTTTCAAAAGTATTCTTTGCCTGCGCTCATTTACCCTCCAGTGCTTTCTTCGGAAAATGATTTTGATGTATAAAAATCTGCGAGAATGAAAACACCGTCATGAAGGGGCCCAATACACGTTACGGAAATCCTCTGAGGAAAAATTGATCAGGCCTTCCTGCCGAGATTTCCGAATTCGGCCTCCGCCACAGACGCTCCGGAATACCTTTCATTTCACTGATGAGCGATGTACGCGAGAAATTCCTTGCTCATGTTGACTGCACCGAAGCCTCAACCAAACTGAACTGAAGCACACACACTGCAGTCGGACTGTACAGTTCGAGAATGCAGACTGCGCAGTTATTCAGAATCGTTTTTTGATCAGGCTATTTTCTCATTAGGCCGCTTGAACGGTCCATCAAATCTGCGTAGTTTTTTCCACCACCCACGTTTCGGAAATATCGAGAGACATCCATGCTTTATCACACAGGGTGATTTAAGTACATTGTCCCATGGGAATTGGAGTGCCTCCGAGATTTATTGAATATTAAAATTACATCGCCGGCTATCACTGGCAGCAAATACAAATTTCCGGAAGTACCGAATGCCAGAACTGCACAGTTTTTCCTCAGAAGATTTCCGGAACGTGTATGGACCCTTTTAACAAATCTGTCATAAACAATGCTTCCCTAGGCGGCTGTCTCGTCGCCTCATGCCTGGCGCTGACCCTGCCTACAAGGCTTGAAGCGATAAACCAGTCGCACGTAGTTGTCCGTATTTATTCATTTATTTATACAATATTGTTGGCCTTCAAGGCCTATACAAGAGGACGCGGTAGATTATACATATGCTTTGAAACATTAGACAAGAAATCGGAGATCGTGAGGGAGTTAACAATAGTAGAGGGGAGTTTGTTCCATTCAACTATGGTATTGGGAAAGAAACTGAATTTAAAACAATCTGTAGAGGCAAAAATAAGTTTTAATTTTTTGGGGTGGTCAAGTCTATTGGAAACATAGGAAGGGCTAGACAAAATTCCGGACGCATCGAAATTTAAATTACCGTGAATAATTTTGTAAAGCATGGCTAAGCGGGATCAGTATTCACAAGAGTGATCCCATTGCGCAAAAAGAGCGTCATCCACTGCAAACTATTTTGAGTAAGCGACATTAACAGACGTGCGGGGAATCGCGATGACTCCGCCTAGATTGAGAATAAACGCGACTTTTGTATTATCTGCGCATGCGCAGTATTGTTGTTCACTTTTTCCGCGCCACCGCTCCGTTTTTTCTCCTCCTCCGGAGGAGTCTCTCGCGTTCAGACGAAAGCCGACGAGTCTCCCCCCCCCCCCTTTCCCGCGTGAGCATGGGAAGCTCAAAATTTTATAATTGCCGTTCATGGGTTGTGATGGTAACCTCATAGGTGCACCCCTGACCCACCCGAATTCTGCGCCCATGGCACCCCTAAACAAACGTACATGTTGTTCCAGAATGATGTCCCAATAAATTTGGGATTTCGTGGTTCCGGTTTGAACATGCAGATCTGTTCTGGAACCCAGTATAATTCCGCCCCAAACGAGCAATGCTGCACCACCGTAACGGTGTCGTTCAATGACTTTGAAAACCAAACACACCCCGCTTCCCATCTCATTGCATGTTCTCTACTCCAGGCTAATCGCTGCCGACAGTGAGTTGCCGTGAGCGGAACACATCTGACAGGCCTGCGAGCATATAGACCAATATCTCCCAAACGTCTGTACACGGTTTGCCTTGAAACTGTGGTACCCGTGGCTGCAGATAGCTGACGAGACAGGTCGGATGCTGTGCTCCGTCTGCTTCTTTTGGCAGTTACTGCCAAATACCGGTCTTCATTCGGCGTTGTAACTCGGGGGCGACCTGTACTGTAACGTCTACTGATATTTTCGTTATCTTGGAATCGTTGCCAAAGCCTAGAGATGACACTTTGGGCAATTCCAAGTTCCTCGGATACTTCCATCTGTGTACGCCCACATTCCAGGCGGCCGACAATTCTACCACGTAAAAAATCATCCACATGCGTCCTCTGTGTCATAACTATTCGCTTATGGCACTGAGCGCCTTGCAGAACTCTTGTGAACAATTTCACTTCTTTTAAGAACAACCTTCACTCAAACTTCCACTCGTCCATGCAGCACGTGCACTGACGTAATAAACAGGATTTGCTGATAAAAAGTTTTCTCCTGGTCAGAAGCACCAGTTAATGTTTCAATTTGCCTGTTCATGTGGAGAACAAGAGATTTGAGTGACTTCGAACGCGGCATGATTGTGAGCTACAAAAAGGGCGGTTCCAGCGTCTTCAAAGCCACTAACCTTCTTGATTTTTCTCGTTCAACAGTATTTCGAGTCTTCGGAGAATGGCAGCTAAGCCAAAAAACTTCGGGCCAAGCCAAAAAAATAGTGGGCGGAAATCGCTTGTGAACGAAAGAGGTGCCAAGCGACTGACACGCATTGTGTGCAGCAACAGAAGAGC